>NC_036851.1:33273570-33535653 GCF_002910315.2 Salvelinus sp. IW2-2015 | reverse complement strand
GAGCCAGACAGAGACCAGCTGTGGACACACACACGCACAAAATCTATTGAAAAGTAGGTGACCGAATTCACCAATTTTCCACTTAATACCAGAACGCACTGACCTCCCTAAACATAAGGCATGAGACAGAAGCTAAACCCACACATTTCTCAATAAGACCTATTACTATAATGACGTGCGTTTGTTTTTCCACCCTACAGAAAATACATACCATGTGCATAAGGTTAACAAAAGTGATTATCGGAGCCTCCAGCATTTCTATTTGCCAGAAGATCAGATGGAGAACATTGTACAAGGAGATATTCAGTGGGCGTTAAGTGTTAGAAAAAAATCTAATGCATTCAGATGTGAGAGGGAGGAAGCAGAGAAGAGAGAAAGGAGAATTAGGGAGTTAGCAAAAGTCTCAGTATTCATGATGGACAGACAAGGTAGATCAGGAGACAAAGAAAATGGAAAGACAATGAGGCACTCGGGGAGAACGAGTCAGAAAGAGAAAGCGATAAATGAACATTCAGACAAATAGGGAGAAAGTGTGAAAGAAATCAAAATGTGTATGAAAGCATAAAAACACATTCCGAGCTGAAGTCTGGCCCCTATCTGTCAGCCACTACACCTACTTTATTAGTGGAAGAACAATGCCTTTCAGGAACTGACATGAGACAGAGGACGATTAGAGGTGGATGGAACAGAGAGAGGGAGGGAGAATGGATGAATATAACCCTAACCCCATTAGCCAGATATCAACTTAGCAAAACAAATTTAACCCCTAAGCACACGGTTCCACTTACTTAGACTGGGTCTGGCCTAAAAGCAGATTAAGGTCACATTGGATGCATCCCAAATGGCACCCAGTTCCATAGATATTTAGGGAATAGGGTGCCATTTGGGACATATTCCTTGTGTGGCATACTTTGGACTTAGTGAGTGAAGCCTGAGTATTGGCTAAAGGTTGTGTCTGTTTATTGGCAGTGGTATATGAGTAAGCTCTGAAAGGGTGGAGTACCAGAGCATTTATGTGTATCTGGGGATTACACTGAAATGTCTGGTATTTTATTGAATATCTGCATCTAATGCAAAATCATTCTGAACTTGTACGATAACGTAGCATAGCATAGTGAATCAGTATAGCACCACTAGAATCAATTGGTATGATGGAGCAAGAATGTAGAAGGCATTCAAAATGGGATTTGTTATTGTGTGCAGAACCTTCAGCAGTATGCCAATATGTAGTTAGTTACTCCAAACTGTTCCATTTCTACAAAGGATAATATACAGTACCAGTCAAAGTTGACACACCTACTCATTCAAGGATTTTTCTTTGATTTGACTATTTTCTACTTTGTAGAATAATAGTGAAGACATCAAAACTATGAAATAACACATATGGAATCATGTAGTAACCAAAAAAGTGTTAAACAAATATTCTTCTAAGTAGCCACACATTGCCTTGATGACAGCTTTTCACACTCTTAGCATTCTCTCAACCAGCTTCATGAGGTAGTCACCTGGAATGCATTTCAATTAACAGGTGTGCCTTCTTAAAAGTTAATTTGTGGAATTTCTTTCCTTCTTAATGCATTTCAGCCAATCAGTTGTGTTGTGACAAGGTAGGGGTGGTTTACAGAAGATAGCCCTATTTGGTAAAAGACCAAGTCCATATTATGGCAAGAACAGCTCAAATAAGCAAAAAGAAACAACAGTCCATCATTACTTGAAGACATGAAGGTCAGTCAATGCGGAAAATTTCAAGAACTTTGAAAGTATCTTCAAGTGCAGTRGCAAAAACCATCAAGCGCTATGATGAAACTGGCTCTCATGAGGACTGCCACAGGAAAGGAAGACCCAGAGTTAACTCTGCTGCAGGGGATAAGTTCATTTGAGTTACCAGCCTCAGAAATTGCAGCCCAAATAAATGCCTCACAGAGTTCAAGTAACAGACACCTCAACTGTTCAGAGGAGACTGAGTGAATCGGGCCTTCATGATCGAATCGCTGCAATGAAACCACTACTGAAGGACACCAATYATAAGAAGAGACTTGTGTGGGCCAAGAAACACAAGCAATGGACATTAGACCAGTGGAAATCTATCCTTTGGTCTGATGAGTCCAAATTWGAGATTTTTGGTTCCAACTGTCGTGTCTTTGTGAGACGCAGAGTAGGTGAACGGATGATCTCTGCATGTGTGGTTCCCACCGTGAAGCATGGAGGAGGTGGTGTGATGGTGCTTTGCTGGTGACAATGTCAGTGATTTATTTAGAATTCAAGGCACACTTAACCAGCATGGCTACCACAGCATTCTGAAGCGATGCACCATCCCGTCTGGTTTGCGCTTAGTGGGACTATCATTTGGTTTTCAACAGGACAATGACCCAACACACCTCCAGGCTGTGTAAGGGCTATTTGACCAAGAAGGAGAGTGATGGAGTGCTGCATCAGATGACCTGGCCTCCACAATCATCCAACCTTAACTCAATTGAGATGGATTGGGATGAGTTGGACCGCAGAGTGGAGGAAAAGCAGCCAACAAGTGCTCAGCATATGTGGGAACTCCTTCAAGACTGTTGTAAAAGCATTCCAGGTGAAGCTGGTTGAGAGAATGCCAAGAGTGTGCAAAGCTGTTGTCAAGGGTGGCTACTTTGAAGAATCTAAAACATAAAATATTTTTTTATTTGTTTAACACTGTTACTACATGATTCCATGTGTTATTTCATAGGTTATGTCGTCACTATTATTCTACAATGTAGAAATATTAAAAATAAAGGAAAATCCTGGAATGAGTAGGTGTGTCCAAACTTTTGACTAGTACTGTATATCCAGTGCCATGTGAAAGTATTCACACCCTTTGACATTTTGTTGTGTTACAGCCTGAATTTCAAATGGATTAAAATGAGATTGTGTGTCACTGGTTTACACACAATACCCCATAATGTCAAAGTGGAATTATGATTCTAGACAATTTTACAAATTAATTAAAAACGAAAAGTATTCAAACCCTTTGTTGTGGCAAGCCTAAATAAGTTCAGGAGTACAAATTTGTTTAAAAAGTCACAATAAGTGGCACGGACTCACTCTGTGTGCAATAATAGTGTTTAACATGATTTCTGAATGACTGCCTCATCTCTGTACCCCACACATACAGATAATTGTAAGGTCCCTCAGTCGAGCAGTGAATTTCAAACAGATTCAACCAAAGACCAGGGAGGTTTTCCAATGCCTCGTAAAAAAAGCAGACATTGACAATCCCTTTGAGCATGGTGAAGTTATTAATTATACTTTGGATGGTGTATCAACACACCCAGTCACTACAAACATACAGGCATCCTTCCTAACTCAGTTGCCAGAGAGGAAGGAAACCGCTCAGAGATTTCACCATGAGACCAATGGTGACTTTAAAACATTAGAGTTTAATGGCTGTGATAGGAGAAAACTGAGGATGGATCAACAACATTGTAGTTACTCCACAATACCAACCTAAATGACTGAGTGAAAAGGAGGAAGCCTGTACAGAATAAAAAATATTCCAAAATGTGCATCATGTTTGCAATAAGGCACTAAAATAAAACTGCAAAAAAATAATAATAGGCAAAGAAATTAACTTGATGTCCTGAATACAATGCATTATGTTCGGGGCAAATCCAACACAACACATCACTGAGTACCACTCTTCATATTTTCAAGCATGGTGGTGGCTGCATCATGTTATGGGTATGCTTGTCATCGGCATGGACTAGGGAGTTTTCATGATAAAAAGAAATGGAACAGAGCTAAGCTATGCACAGGCAAAATCCTAGAGGAAAACCTGGTTCAGTCTGCTTTTCAACAGACACTGGGAGACAAATTCACCTTCAAGCAAGACAATAACCTAAAACACATGGCCAAATATACACTGGAGTTGTTTACCAAGACAACATTGCATGTTCATGAGTAGCCTAGTTACAGTTTTGACTTAAATTAGCTTTAKAATCTATGGCAAGACTTGAAAATGGCTGTCTAGCGATGATCAACAACCAATTTACAGAGCTTGAAGAATTATTTTAAGAATATGTGCAAATATTGTACAATCCAGGTATGCAAAGTTTATAGAGACTTATCCAGAAAGACTCAAAGCTGTAATAGCTGCCAAAGGTGATTCTAACATGTATTGACTCAGGGGTGTGAATACTTATGTAAATTAGACATTTCTGTATTTCATTTTCAATAAATTTGAAAACATTTTCTAAAAACATGTTTTCACTTTGTTATTATGGGGTATTGTYTGTAGATGGATTCAGGCTGTAACAACTTCATGTGGAATAAGTCAAGGGGTATGAATACTTTCTGAAGGCACTGTTTTTCGTTGGCTATGGCTAGAAATGCTGCAGATGTCATTTGGTTAGCTAGCAAGAAATGTGAATTGCTTTTCTAGCTAGCTGTGGATAGCATACTGCATCTCTTAGTTGTCAATCAAATGTATTTGGCATCGATCAAATGGGCGGGCAGGCAAGTTCCCATTCAGTTGTCAAAATATGGGTTGGGACAAGCATGCATTGGCAGGCAAACTGCAGAAGGACGAGCAGGGTACTATTCCCCATCGTTTATCGGCCAACTAGCTGAAAACGTTTGAGGGTTTATCTAATGTTCCCTCGTTAGATTTTAGTTTAGCATTAGTTGTTGATCTTGTTGATGTGCATAGGCAACTGAGGGAGAGATAGCCTACCTTTTCATGGTTGTTTGATCAACAGGTTTGTGAAGTTCCCAAATGTAAGAGGACTCCCGTGGAATTTACATATTTGCAGAAATCCATTCAGGTGTATTGTGGCTTTTGGCGAATGCTTTCTAATGATCTAAAGTCACGCTGTTGCTACTGCCTGTAAACACACAATCCAGTTCAATGTGAATGATGGCAGATCATATTGCAAATGGTTTATTTGCATATAGGCCTACTGTGGCTCTGATTGACTATGTCGCACCAGTCTGTGTAGACTCTCTTCCTGGACAGGACAGATGTTTTTATTAGGTTTTATGACTGCAGTGTATTAATTGTCCAAACACACCGCCACTTTCCCACTATGTAGCTATAACATTTTCACAAATGCCTTACTATATGTCATTCCCAAACATTTTATGAATTTATGACATGAAAATGACCATATCTAAGTGCTCGCTATCTAAGTGTGACAAAAATGTGTCATATTCTTCCTGGGGATATGAATGATATGAACAGATTTTAAATAAGATTTAATTTTGCTAAAATGCTGTCAGTTCCACTTTAATGATATAATGCACAATTATATAATAAGAATTCTGGCATTGTAATGAAGAACATGTGTGATCCAGTCCATGTGTAATGGCTCATACGAATGTTTCTCTGCGTGTTCTTATTATAGACTTGCTATACATCTGGCTCCCGCTGAGTCCGTCTAGCTAGCACTAGTCTTACGTAAGTGAGCGCAGGGTGTGTGTTCATATCACACACACACATATATCAGTCGTAAACATTGTTACGCCATTAGCTCCAGCGAGAGCAGAAACAGCTGGGTGTGGAGCTGGTGCTTACCCATCACACACCTCCCGTATGATAGACGACAGGGGCTTCTTCTGCAAAACACACAACAGACAGACAAAAAAAAAAAAAAAAATGTAAAACTCTGCACTGCCACTGGAATCACAGGAAAGTTGCTGATTGGTCAGAAAATACCCTTATAACTTTAACAATGGTTCTCACTCCTTGCTTTGCTTGGCTTTCATCAGAGGAAAATAAACGTTGATGGATTTGTTGGTGGGTAGGCGCTGTTGAAATTGTGTTGGACAAAATCAAATCTACTGTATTGTGCTGCCAGCAAAATACAGAGAAATAAGATATGRGCTAGAGCTAGACTCAACAACAAAATCTCAGTGATGTAGTTTATGCTTGTCTGAGCAGAAGAAAAAAACACTGTAGCTTTATTTTCCCTTCAATTATTTAATGTGGAGTCTCTTGAGTTTAAAGTATCTGGCACAGAGAAAACAGACTTCGATAAAAAGTTTGGTTGAGAAGACAGAGTGGAGGATTGATGCTGTTAAAGACAAAACAACCCAACAGAAACATCAGCACTGCACAGCGCCTGGCCTTCCTATCGCCTCTGACCACAGAGGCTGTCATTTTCTGTTAATTTCTCTAGGATTCTACATGTTGAATCGCCAACGTTCGTCGATACCCAGCAGGCGATCTATTGCACACGGCTGATGTTCATGTTGGTCTGTCTTGTCATTGAGTGGTGTTTTTAGACTGAACACTGACCTGGTCAATCTCCATGAGCTGGGCGTTGGCACCGGGCCACTCGATGGCCACCTTGACGATGTCAGAGGGGGGTGGCATGGCTGCTGTCTTCTTACACACCACTAGAGGACAGACATCACAGAGAAGAAGAAACAGCACCTTATTACTGTTACATTATTAAATATGATTCCACTTCTGCCACCATGTTACATTATTAGATATGATCCCACTTCCGCCACCATGTTACATTATTAGATATGATCCCACTTCCGCCACCATGTTACATTAAATTAGATATGATCCACTTCCGCACCATGTACAATTATTAGATATGATCCCACTTCCGCACCATGCTACATTATTAGATATGATCCCACTTCCGCTACCATGCTACATTATTATGACTATCATCCCACTTCCGCTGCCATGCTACATTATTAGATATCATCCCACTTCCGCTGCCATGCTACATTATTAGATATGATCCCACTTCCGCTACCCATGTTACATTATTAGATATGATCCACTGCCATGTTACATTATTAGATATGATCCCACTTCCGCTACCATGTAATTATTAGATATGATCCCACTGCCGCTACATTATTAGATTATCATCCCACTTCCGCTACCATGTTACATTATTAGATATGATCCCACTGCCATGTTACATTATTAATATGATTCCACTTCCGCGTACCATGCTACCATTATTAGATATGATCCCACTGCACTACCATGTTTACATTATTAGATATGATCCCACTGCCATGTTACATTATTAGATATGATTCCACTTCCGCTACCATGCTACATTATTAGATATGATCCCACTTCCGCTGCCATGCTACATTATTAGATATGATCCCACTTCCGCTACCATGTTACATTATTAGATATGATCCCACTGCCATGTTACATTATTAGATATGATCCCACTTCCGCTACCATGTTACATTATTAGATATGATCCCACTGCCGCTACATTATTAGATATCATCCCATTCCGCTACCATGTTACATTATTAGATATGATCCCACTTCCGCTACCATGCTACATTATTAGATATGATCCCACTTCCGCTACCATGTTACATTATTAGATATGATCCCACTTCCGCTACATTTTAGATATCATCCACTTCCGCTACCATGTTACATTATTGATATGATCCACTTCCGCTACCATGCTACATTATTAGATATGATCCCACTTCCGCTACATGTTACATTATTAGATATGATCCCACTTCCGCTACCATGCTACATTATTAGATATGACCCACTTCCGCTACCATGCTACATTATTAGATATGATCCACTTCCATGTTACATTATTAGATATGATCCCACTTCCGCAACCATGCTACATTATTAGATATGATCCCACTTCCCGTACCATGCTACATTATTAGAATAGATCCCACTTCCGCTACCAGTTAATTATTAGTATGATCCACTTCCGCTCATTATTAGATTATCCACTTCCGCTACCATGTTACATTATTAGATATGATCCACTTCCGCTACCATGCTACATTATTAGATATGATCCACTTCCGCTACCATGCTACATTATTAGATATGATCCCACTTCCCTACCTGTTACATTATTAGATATGATCCACTTCCGCTACCATGCTACATTATTAGATATGACCCACTTCCGCTACCATGCTACATTATTAGATATGATCCCACTTCCTGTACATTATTAGATATGATCACTTCCGCAACATGCTACATTATTAGATATGATCCCACTTCGCTACCATGCTACATTATTAGATATGATCCCACTTCCGCTACCATGTTACATTATTAGATATGATCCCACTTCCGCTACATTATTAGATATCATCCACTTCCGCTACCATGTTACATTATTAGATATGATCCACTTCCGCTACCATGCTACATTATTAGATATGATCCCACTTCCGCTACATGTTACATTATTAGATATGATCCCTTCGCTACCATGCTACATTAGATATGATCCACTTCCGCACATGTTACATTATTAGATATGATCCCACTTCCGCTACCATGCTACATTATTAGATATGACCCACTTCCGCTACCATGCTACATTATTAGATATGATCCCACTTCCATGTTACATTATTAGATATGTCCCACTTCCGCAACCATGCTACAATTTTAGATATGATCCCACTTCCGCTACCATGCTACATTATTAGATATGATCCCACTTCCGCTACCATGTTACATTATTAGATATGATCCCACTTCCGCTACATTATTAGATATCATCCCACTCCGCTACCATGTTACATTATTAGATATGATCCCACTTCCGCTACCATGCTACATTATTAGATTGATCCACTTCGCTACGCTACATGTTACATATTAGATATGACCCACTTCCGCTACCATGTTACATAATAGATATGATCCCACTTCCGCTACCATGCTACATTATTAGATATGATCCCACTTCCATGTTACATTATTAGATATGATCCCACTTCCGCAACCATGCTACATTATTAGATATGATCCCACTTCCGCTACCATGCTACATTATTAGATATGATCCCACTTCCGCTACCATGTTACATTATTAGATATGATCCCACTTCCGCTACCATTGCTACATTATTAGATATGATCCCACTTCCCGCTACCATGCTACATTATTAGATATGATCCCACTTCCGCTACCATGTTACATAATTGATATGATCCACTTCCGCTACCATGCTACATATTAGATATGATCCCACTTCCGCTACCATGTACATTATTAGATATGATCCCATTTCCGCTACCATGTTACATTATGATATGATCCCACTTCCGCTACCATGTTACATTATTAATATGATCCCACTTCCTCTACCATGTACATTATTAGATATGATCCCACTGCGCTACCATGCTACATTATTAGATATGATCCCACTGCCGCTACCATGTTACATAATTAGATATGATCCACTTCCGTACCATGCTAATAATTAGATATGCATCCACTGCCGCTACCATGTTACATTATTAGATATGATCCATTCCGCTACCATGTTACAATTATTGATATGATCCACTTCCGCTACCATGTTACATTATTAGATATGAATCCCACTTCCCTACCATGTTAAATTATTAGATATGATCCCACTGCCGCTACCATGCTAATTATTGATATACGATCCCATATATTATCAGATTGATCCACTGCCGCTACATGCTACATTTATTTAGATATGATCCCACTGCCGCTACCATGCTACATTATTAGATATTTCAACGTGACCACATTATGTTGGCATTATCATTTCACAGCTATTTTTACATTTCATAGTTAAATCACTCATTCTGTTGGCCCAAATGTGGCTTAAAACACCAGTTCATGGTATCAAAATGGTTCCTTACTAGTGGCACAAGGTCAGACGAATACCCTTCTCTTCATTGCCAAACAGCAGCATCCATTCAATTTGGTCTCATTACAGGCCGGTTTGTCCTTCCCCACATGACAATACAAGGCTTTTATGAGAGTGAGCTAGGGTAGA
Source organism: Salvelinus sp. IW2-2015 (assembly GCF_002910315.2). Lineage (NCBI taxonomy): Eukaryota > Metazoa > Chordata > Actinopteri > Salmoniformes > Salmonidae > Salvelinus > Salvelinus sp. IW2-2015. Next base: position 33,525,876 of record NC_036851.1, on the reverse strand, counting down.
AAGATGGGACCAGGACCGCTTTTACGGCTGTAGTGGCTTGACGTAGCATCTATCAGTGTAATTAAATCCTCAGATGTTATACCTGAAGTAGCTAGTAGCTACACACTTTGTTTGCCCTTTAGCTAAGAGCCATTTTAACAGCCTGATGTATGGTGGTCTGGGCCATCTACGAGGAGACAAGGGCTTTTATGTGGACGTCCTCTAAATATCAGTGGCCAGGGGTTTTTAACATCAAAGCCCTGGACCACTAAGTGGAAAACAGGCTGATACTATGCATATGTATCCTGAACTTAACTTCAGCTGTGTCCCTGACAGAAATAGTCTAGCACTAATACCAGATGACCATTTGACAAAGAAAAACAATGTCTTGCTGTTTAAATACACAATGTTTTGTCTGTCTGTGTTTACTCCACTATACGGTCACATTCTCTGTTGTTGCCGACAGAAACAGAGAAACATTTTCATTCATCAACATTGCATTCAGACGCCTACAGAACCTTTCGAGATACTTTCTGCACATTTATGTACATTAGATGTGCATGCAGGCACACATACACGCACGGTATCTGGGGTAGTTATAAACAGCAGGTTTCACATATCCACATCTCTGGCAGGCTCAGCCTCCCACTCAGGAGTTCTAGCACCTGTAAGTGGGCTGGGTTGGTTTACCACAGCTCCCCGATCTATTGCAGATGCAACAGCACCACAGCTCTCCAATCTACTGCAGATGCAACAGCACCCTGATCTACTGCAGATACAACAGCACCACAGCACTCCAATCTACTGCAGATACAACAGCACCACAGAGCTCAGGTTTACCCCTGCTAGCCTCCCTATTCTAAATCCACAGGGATTCTTTGCTCTGCGCTTGGCTGTCGTCAGGCAGTGCGATGACAGATGAGTGCGCATCAAAGGAGTAGAAATCAGTTCCATTTTACTGGGGAACCACACAACGCATAATCAAGCAGGGCTTTTCACTGCACGGTACAGATGTCGGCACTCTCCGAACCAACACTTTTTGTTGAGTGTTGGGAGGAGAGGAGGAGGTTCTAAAAACTGTTTTGTTTGGGAAATGTCTGTACACTGTCTTTTGCCAAATGCACAATGACTGGAAGGCATCCAAAGACATCAGTGAACAACCCTTCTCCCAGAATTCCCTCTGTCTCCGGGGGCCCCACTCTGGCTGGGAAGCCTGTTGGTGGGTTGTCATGGCCGTGGTTAAAATGTCCCTGTTTGTTTGGCTTGGTTCTCTTGCTGTTTTCTAGACAGTTTTCAAGAGGGATATTTTCAAAGCAGACACAATCTCTGAGTAATTACAGGTTCWGTGAACTAATACATTCAAGCACCAGCAAATGCAGTTCAATTCATAAATCATAATCTGTGATTATTATTCTGCAGTAGTTGCCTAATGATCAACTGAAGTGGTCTGTGCAACACTTGTTTACTTTGAGGAAAATGGAATCCCATTCGCAACACCTCTAATAACAAGCTGGGTCCAATTCTATATTGCCTTTGAATAAAGTATTACCTCTGCTCTCATATCTGACAATAATATCCATACATGAGGAGTCTCTCCTAGTTATACAACTCAAGGGGATAGGAGAATTTTGCAAAATGAGAACAAGTCAAACCACAATCAGTGATGAGACTTGCCTTTGAGTGAAGAATGGGGCATTGTGCAACAAAGCCACTCCTAAACAGGRTGTGAAAAAGCTGCAGACAAATACATTGAGTCCAAGACTGGCCGGGGCAGGATAGCTCATCAACAGTGTACATTCAGAGACTCTGACTCTACTACACAAAAAGCATATGCTAGTAGTCTATGCTCCACTGCTGTATAAAATTACACAAACATTTTATAAGAACACATCAAAAGTGTTGGGGATTGTTTGAGGGTTTCATTCCTTAAAAAGCTATTTAATATTTTTACATTTCAACTAACATCTTTTTCTTTCCATGCTGTCAATGCATTTGAGGCAAACATCAACAACAACGTGAAAACAGACACATAGCACACGTAATTAGGGCCAGGATGATACCAGTATAACTATATTTTTTTCAAAGGCAAAAATGAAAACACCATGCAGACCAAAGTCTTTGGTCCTTTAAAAAAATCAGCTGTAGGCCTATGTCAAATATTGTGTGCTATAGCTTGGATAATACATGTGACTCTGGATGACAACATAATGTTTGTTTCCAAKATTAGGGCTGTTTTCCTAAAGAAGTTAAATCCGCCTTGTGTTTTGTTTCCTTGAAACCGGCTCTACATGTAATGGATAAATTAAAGGTAGACTCAGCTAAATGACATAGCCACAAGCAGCAGCGCAGATATTGAYATGAGCGAGATGCAAGACTTTGCTCTRACACAGTCACACACAGTACCTGCGCATGTGCATGGGCACCAAAACGGTGGAAAAGTTGAGCCTCGCACTATAACGGTTTTAGTTTTTTCGGAAATCAACCCACTATGCTGTTTACTTTCTGCATCTATGTAATATCGCTGAGTCTACCTTTAACCTTGCTACACAGGAACTCCTGCCATGATATATCAACTGGGCCACAATGCTGCCATTGTCTGGGGGTATAAATGAGAGAAGTCCATTCCCAGTCTGAAATCACACCCTATTCCCTATGTAGTGCACTACTTTTAACCAGGGCCTATAGGGCTCAGGTCAATAGTAGTGCACTATATAGGCAATAAGGTGTCATTTGGGACACAGTTGTCCATTCCCAGTCCCAAAGCCATTGACTGCAGCCTCCACAGAGGAACCTCCATGATGACAGTTTGAAGAGCAGCACCAGACCTGTACAAGTGCTACAGTTGCTGTCAGCTCCACTTTGTGAACTGATTTTTGATACCATGAACTGGCAAGAACGGTGTTCATTTTGTCAGTTCACAGAATAGCTCTACAAAAAAAAATCGTTAAATGAGGGTCTTTCCAATTCTTGAATCAAATGTAACAAAAGTCAGACCGCTAGATCATAATTGAATTTGAAATGAGGGAAAGAATTAGGAGCCGAGTCAATATTCTACTGGTGAACAATAATGGCATGAAACACAAGTCCAGCATAGTGAGGACACCGTCTGAATATCAACTGTGAATTCCATTAGTTGACAGAGGGCCAATGGCTCCCGACCACAATTGTGTGAAAACCCACTAAGCGCCACTAAGAAACCAGAGTCCATGAAGGACAGGGCTAAGAGGTTGAAAGAGACAGTGTGTGTGTCTAGGTCGGGGGGGGGGATGGGATCTGACAGTCAGTACAAGTCAGGACCTATATGCCTGGGCAATTACAGATAGAATTGAAAACAGATGCCCAGTAAGCCTGAGAGAGAGCCATTCTTAATTTAGCAGGATTTTCCCTCTCCCTATAACAAAGACTATGCAGTCTCAGGCTCAGCAGCCATCTTGTTCAATATGAATTCACAACAACAAAAAACCCACTGCTGTTCCTTCCTAGAACAACTTTCCCCAACACATTTGAAGAGCAGTCTCAGCCAGGGCTCTTTTTTAATGCTAAAAGGCAAATCTCAACTCTGTGTTGCTAATCACTTAAAACATTTAAATTGGTACATTGTTTCTGTTCTCCTCTGATCCTGGGTCTAATCTTAACGAGAGATGGCGACCGGACCTCACCTGTTGGCGCGTTGAGTGGGCACCTCACTCGCAGTCTCACAGTTCAGAACATGGCATCAGCTCCCCTGCAAAGCCAGAAGGGAAAATAACCGTCAGAGGAACTGCAGTACAGTCAAATATTCACCCTCTGAGGTTTATGTTGAGCACTCCTGTAAATTTCTTCTTTGAGAAGTTCCCTTCAGTCTTTTCTTGATGTTAATATCCAATCAAATACTGACAACCTGCTTTCATACAGACTTTTAATCTAAAACTGCTTCAGTTACATATCAGATTGGTTTCAATCTCAGAGAACGCTTTCAAATTATGTTTGAGTTTTTAAAATTTATTATTTTATAGCCAGGGAGGGATTGTCTTGCATTTCATATTGATGTGGGACTGGAAAAACTGCAAGCTAAAATAAGAATTTCCAACATCATCCTGGCTGAAAATAAGAGACAGTACTACAGCTTCGGAGCTCAGCTACTCTAGCAACCACTGACCTACCTAATCTGGGAAAGGTATGTGAGACTCCAAATAACTGATCCTAAAGACCCCATAGCCCACCTACCTACCACTGCAATGCCCGCGTGACAATAGTACAGTAACGTCTTTCATCCTTTGTTTTCAGGACACAATCACATGCATGATCCTGGCTCTTGACATTCTATTATGACAGGTAGGTAGGTACCTGATCTAATAGGCTACTGTGTCACAAAATGTCTCCAGCTCGCAGGACAGATACTGAACCTTCTTTAGAATGATGGGGACAGAGTCTCTGTCTCTCACAGATGTCACAAGGCAGCTGGATACATTTGTAACAATGTTATTTATTGCTCTCCACCACCACTGTAGCAGCAACATTGTTACTCAAGACAGACTGAGCTGCAGCCAGGATACATAGTGACAACATTGGCTGTAACTTGATTAATTGGATTGAGCTGGCTTTAAAAGGCATTCCTGCTGTCAACGATATATTTTTAGAAACCATGGCCAGCATGGACAATTGTGAAATAGATATTAGTACCCATTTTATAAACCATGATATCACATACAGTGACCATTCGTAATTAGCTAGCTACGAAGGCAGTGGGCTGCAAATGAGCCGTATCGCGCAAACCATGTAATTCGTTACTAATTTGGGGCGAAGCACCGCGAGCCGGAATTAAATTGTAACCAGTAGTCAATTGAAAACGTTGAATTTGAGGACATTTATATTTACAAACTGGAACCCCCAGCAATTGAATTACATGGAACATGTATTACATTTACAGAACGTATTCGTCTCAAGAGGGAATCACTACACTGAAAAAAAGCCTTCACGCGATATTCCATCAGCGAGCGATTTGTCCCTTCGCAAACATCTTTCAGCAGGCTATTGCCGATGGGCTTATTGGTTTGCAGGCGCGAGAAAGTTATAAATTTATCCTAATTGTTTATTTACTGATAGTAAATCGTTCGTTTTAACGGTATTTACTTACCCCATGGCTTGGACCTGATCGCCGCTGTTTGATATTTCCACCAATGGAGCATCTGTGGTAAGATGATACATCACCACGCCTCATAGGCGGGACACAAGGTCTGTGTCCATGGCGCTGCACAAGACTCCCGTCTTTTAAACGCTTAGATTTTTAAATCAGTGCATGTGCAGCGCAATACATGTAAAGACTTAATACAACTCGTAATGTGATTAAATTGACCTCATGACACCATCTTCTAAAAATATATCCACCATGAGAAAAAAGAAAGTAAAAAACATACATGTATACGTTTTTATTGAGCATACAGACAACAGGTGGTGCACAGAAATACACCCACAACCGGAACTGTTATATATTTATAGAGTATTTATAGAGTACAGTACTATAAGGATCAAGCCTACCGTAATCTTATGGTTTACATTAGAGTTAAGGGCACTGGAGGAAATTATCTTCAATCAATCACCATTATGGAACGCGTGTATAGATAGATAAGTTAGTGGAACTCAAAGAAAACTCGCCAACGCCCAATGCATTTAGAAATATCAATTATGTTTAAAAAAAATAATCCTCAACTATTTATTTCTTCAAACCGTAGTTACATTAGGATGCATTAACCATTTAATTTACAATATCGAAAAATAGCAATTTGACTGAACAATGATATCTACAAAATATTGTGGGTTGCAATCTCCAATGTGACAGCCAAAACATGAATAGACAAAGAGCACATATTGTACTTTTGTGAGAAGTTCTTTTAGGCCTATATTTCATACATACCAAATGATCTATAAACAGGATCTAACATTTAACATCTTTCAAAGCACTGGAATTCATTGATAAAAAAAACTAACATTTTGGGACTGTAAGAAGATGCGATTTTCCCTGGTGGAACTAGCATGATCACAACGTTCACCTTCAGGCTGGTTCCACTAGACTGATTAGTCTTAACAGAAAATGTTAAGTCTTCATAAAACTTACAGTACAAAAAAAATAAAAATCAAAGCATAAGAAATATGGAGGCAAACTAAACAGCAGCACCTCGTTTTACTTTAATATTTTATCATACATGCTGTCCAGCTAATAAGGGAGAACACACACTCTTCAAACCAAACTGACAATGGTTTATCAATAGACTGAGGTCAGCTCTTTAAGGCTGGTAACATTAAAATAGAGTGCAGGGGAGATGGAGCACTATTACAGAAGATGCACTACTACACAAACATTGCACAGTTATCCTAGTTTACATCTCCGGTCATTATGATTTTTTGTTTAGAAAACATGCAACTCTTAACGGATGGTCTTTGTTGCCCTTTTAGCAGAAGCACTTTTCTTTCACACAAGACAATGCATGCCGTATCAGCCCATAAACTGTGGTTCCACCAAAAAACAGCCAGGGGAAGGAAATGCCAACAATCTGGTGCAATTAAGAAATAGTAGCCTCGTCATCTTTCTCAGGAGTAGAATAATTATCTAAGCAACGCCTCACTCTCTCACACATACAGGGGTGAAATTGAGGGTTCCACCTCCTTACAATGGGAGACTGCAAACAACTTAAATTAATCTGTTAAAAGTGACCTTGGTAAAGTCACTCAAAACATGTATAACTCGAACAAGGCCATTATTAGGCCTAGCCTACATGGCTGATTTGAGTGAATCTCTGGAACCACATTCTCCACTTCCATGTAAAACATGTGGCTCATTTTAGAAGTCCAGCAAATAGCTTGCTTTCAAATCAGCAGTATTCAACATCACTCCTTGAGAAGTGAATGTTTGTCAGAAATTCACTGCACAAATCCAAATTTTATATCAAACTTTCCTTTAAAGATTATTACATGAATGGCCTGAGATGTGTTCTTTGCCTGTCGTTTGATTCAACATTTGAGTTCATAAATGTGCATACTTGGAGATCAACAAATTCGGATGCAACACTTACCGAGACTGAAAAGCTCAGCACACTAAGAAAGTGTTGATTTTTAGTGTTAAGAGGACAGACACAACATAGACTAGATCCCACTAAAGGTCAATGAAGTTCATGGAGGTCACAGAAGGTTGCTGTGGTGGTCCCACAGGTTTGGCAGTATTACATACATGCAATGAAGCATAAGTCACCCCAAAAACAAATGTGCCCAGTTCAACACACACAATCATGTTACAGATTAACACACATACTGTACATTAAATGAACACATGATCATTCATATTACAGTTAGCAGATGAGATTAATACGATCAACAACCACCGATTGGGTGGTAGAATAGTACTTTTATACTTTCAATCTCTTTTTAGACAGGGTTGTATATATTTTTCTTTATTTAACTAGGCAAGTCAGTTAATAACACATTTTTATTTACAATGATGGCCTATATACCAAAATGTACTTCATCACCTGTTCATCATCAAAATAACCAAGTTGTACTGACTCAGTCTTCTCTTAGGGTTTCAATGAAAAGAGGGCTGAGAATGTATAAGATWAAAAAAAATATTGTTCAAATAATGTACTTGCATCATATGAATCCAGCAACTACATCCTACCAAGGTTAGTTGCAGTCATAAATTGACACCACGTTGTCTGAAAGTTTTAGTCAACACACACAGCACTGTTGGGGTGCAATCCAGGGATGCTGGCTTTACATGACAAACACATTACAGCCCAGTTCTTTGTCAACTTCATTATGCACCATGTGGAAACAAAGTGGAAATCCCTGTTTCTCATGGGCCAACCAGTGAGCTCCTCTCACTCTAGACACTCTGGTTCAGAAGGTGACTGCTGCCATCTTTAGTTAGGATGACTTGAACGCCTGAATAGAGCAGGGCTATTCAAACTGGCGGCCCGCTGGCCAGATCCGGACCATTTATTAATTTAGACTGGCCCTTTGATCAATTCTGAACATTAAAAGATCTCAAAAAAAATCCCAGCCAAAATGACAAGCAGTATGGTGGTTGTCTAAAGTGTAGTTTTGGGCATATTTAGCACCTATGTGACATGTTGATCATTTTTTGTTCATATGAATTTGTCTCTAGTGTTTGAACAGTTTAAGCTACAAAATATTATGACCCCATTCCTGAAAGCTACAAACACGTACATGTCTTCTGTTTCCCTCGCTGATGCTCACAGAGACTCGTTAGAAAAGATTGACAAAAACATGCACCTAATGACTGAGGGAAATGAATTAAAAGAATACTTGGCATTATCTTTTTTTTATTTTAATGGTTTTTATTGAGATGCTTAGTTTGATGATTTTCTAATGGCCTAATTGCTTTTAATAGTGGTTTAAAGAAATAAACGGTGAGCAAGCATTGCACCTTTTCTTTTTCAATTATAAAAATAAAAAGTGGTTGCACCTCAACTCACGTTGGTTGGGCACCCTCCACTTCTTTTCTAATTACTTTTGGCAACATTTAAATTTGACAAAAATGTCTTTATTGGTGTCTCCTTAGAATAATCACGTGGYAAATATCCAGCCCCCCTGCAATTAACCTTTATTTCTTTACATCTGGCCCTTCTAAGAATATAGTTGAATAGCCCTGCTATAGTCATAAAACCAAAATTGCACCTTGCCTTCTAATATGGAAACTACTTTAAATAGTGCATATGATTATGCCCCTGCTCTCACTTTGATTTTTGAACTCCTGCAATTAAAGGTAACTTTATTTACACACATCCAGCAAAATAAAACACTACAGACTGCTTTAAAGTTTGTGAATATTCAGGTATACTCCATATGCATGGAGCTCAATTTACTTTCAATTGATTCTTATTGAGGAATAACATAACACAGAACTGGCATTGAGCGCAGCCCAGGTTAGAGACAGGACTGTGCAACTGTAAAAGTGCCAGGAAAGGAAGGAAAGAAGGCGGTGAAGGAAACATAGGCAAGGAGGGATAGAGAAAAAGGGAGAAATAGTGCAGGTGAGGAGAGGGAGTGAGAGGCCTCTACCAGTCTGCATTGTCCCAGGTTTCCTCAGCAGCTTTGTCAGGGGCAGCAGCGGGGCTCTTCTTGCCTTTGGTCTCTCTGCCACTGTTGTCCCAGTTGTTGTCCCAGGCCTCCCAGCTGTCCCCAGTGCTGTGTTTGTTGTTGGTTGCCAACWCCGAGCCCCAGTTGTCCCAGCTGTCAGAACTCTTCTTCTCTGTGGCAGAGTTGTCGACGTTGGTCCAACTGTCGCTGCTTGGAGACTTCTTGGGCTTGGAGGAGCTGGTGCTCCCAAAGGTCTCCCAGAAGTCCTGCGCAGGGGCCTGGCCTGGTTCTGGGCCTGAGGAGTTGCCCTGGTAACCCTCAGTGGCATCCATGTTCTGGTAGCTCTCTCCTTCTGACCTGTGGGAGAGGGTTAATCAAATAAAGCCACCCACCTAACTAAGAACATATGGTATGTCACATCTCCAAGCCAAAGTCCATTTGAATATTTGACGTTACCCGTCCTCTGGCTTTCCAGCAAAGAAGTCGCTCATGTCTTTCCAGCCTTTTGCACCAGCGCCCTGGACCTGAGAAGAAGGCACACGTCAAACTCCAAAAAACATCACTAGACATGAAATTATTTTAATAAAAAGTTAACTAATGAAATCAAATCATTGACCTCTGTATTCATCACATTGTCCTTTACTTGAACAACTTAATATAATACAAGTACAGTTCAAATCTACATACTCACCACCAGAATAACAATGGCAGCAAGAAAAATGGGAGATCAAATTGTATTATCTTCAAAATATACAACACACCCAAACCAGTCTCCTTTTCAGGATACGTAATGGGTGTGACAGCACCTGAATATTTAGTCATTCTAAACTTGGGAACATTTCTAATGAATGCCTAGCTTCCCATGACCCTTGCTCAGGAGACTGGTTGTTGGTTTGCAGTGTGGCAGAGGTCTGCCTTCTCCTACCTTGGATGCTAGCCCAGCAATGCTGACGGACATTTCATCTAGCAACTTGCCATCTTTTACCTGGACAAGCCAAATCACCGTTAATGGAAATGGAGACAACTCACAGCATCAAGAGGTGGGCGTGTAAATAAAGACATCACCCACCTAAGCTAGCTCAGGCAGTATTTCTTATTGAGAGTGGTACATATTTTACTGTGAGCAGTGGTTAGGCTTCAATATTTTACTGAGAAGACAATGTGGTGATTAGCCTACTTATAAGGAGAGAGCAGGTGATTTCAGTCTCAGTCAACACCCATTTTAAGCAGCTATGTGGAATGTTTCTACATCAAGCAATTAGCTACTACACATGCACCGTGCACACTATCTAGTCAGTCACCACAGCAGACATTCCGAAGGACACAATGCACATTCAAATGTAAAGCTGGTTCAATTAAGCATATTAGCCTATAGGGACCCACCACCAAATTAACATTAACTTCAAACAATGTTACCTTTTCGTGGGTAGGTTTGATAACATTCTCATTTAATGTCTGTCCTAACTCTGTGGCCTAGTTGGGAGTGAGGGAGAAAATGTGTGAATCAAACGAACAATTCTACATTCACACCAAAACACAAGACACTGAGTTTGAGTAGTAGGCAGCTGAGGCAGGCGAGGGAACTGTCATTCCATTGACTAGGACGTTAAACGAGCAGTCAGCACAGCGGATGGACAGCTGACCCTCAAAGGGTACTGAGCAATGGAACTGTCATGCATGGATGGATAACCCTACGGTTGGTGAGTACGAAAGTAATGGTCACTTTACCCTGCCTTCATGTACATATCTACCTCGTACCCCTGCACATTAATCTGGTACTCCTTGTGTATAGCTTAGTTCTTGTGTACGTTATTCTGCTTATGGAAGCATTTCACGGTAGTCTACACCCCTTGTATTCGGCACGTGACAAATAAAATGTGTTTTGTTTATAATGATGCCATCATGTCTTTCTTTGTAAATGACAGGAATGTTGACACTCCTAGAACAGGTTCTAAACCATTTGGTCTTATTAGCCACCAAAGTTAGTGACCAAGAACTTCATATAAATAAATACATTTAGCACTACAACCTTTAACATTAAGATTATCCATCAACTTAAAAAAAAAGAAGAAAAAAAAGAGACCTGACAATGTTAGTCTGCAGCCAAGCAAAAGCTTACAGTAACAATACAGGTTGGGCTACCTGTATGCATCCACCATTTCACAGGAGTGGGTTTAGAAATGTTTACATAGAATATCAGACAGGACATTGATGACCAGCCAACAAGCTCTGAGTGGGTGGGAATGAATGCATTAATAAAAACAATAAGTAAATGAGATATGCAGGTATCATACGGACAAAAAGCATGCATTTGTTATTGGTTTTACCGGCTCTGGGGGCGGCTTATAGCCCCTTAACTATGTTCCGAGAAAGCGAGGTTAAAGAAGCGTCAAACAGTTCCAACACAGTAAATTCACATATTAAGGTCAGTTATTTCGGTCCAGTTAATTTATGAGCAAAAATACAAGGGAAACGTGTGGGGGGTAAAAAAATCTGTGTTCCATGAGCTCTGAAGGCTAAACATTTGCATTGCAGTTTCTGCTGCAGAGGGAATAACATATATTAAGGGCATCCATAGAAATAATTAAGTTCTAGAATATAATTATTTTTCTGTGGGTACATTACATGGAATTAGGAGACAGCCTCAACCAATATATCGCTTTGGTTGAATTATGATCAATGAAAATGTCTTATCACTCAAATCAATTACCATAGCTTGGTATTTCCTTAGAGGGGGGCTAGAACTCTCTCTCTTTAGCAGAGCATCATGTTAGTCATTACTTGAGCCATGAGAGAGAATGAGCATATGAATGGTTTCCTTATTCAACAAAAGGGGATTCATACAATCACGTCTTTATCAACATTGTTAAATGGCATCTTAGACTTGTAAGGTTAAAATAGTTTGTTTGAGCTCCCGAGTGGAGTAGTGGTCTAATGGAATGCATCGCAGTGCTAGCTGTGCCACTAGAGATCCTGGTTTGAGTCCAGGCTCTGTGGCAGCCGACCACGACTGGGAGATCCAAGGGGCGGCGCACAATTGGCCCAGTGTCATCCGGGTTGGAGGAGGGTTTGGCTGGCAGCGACGTTCTTGTACAATCGCACACTAGCGACTCCTGTGGCGGGCCGTGCGCAGTGAACGCTGACAGTCGCCAGGTGTACGGTGTTTCCCTTGACACATTGGTGCGGCTGGCTTCCAGGTTAAGTGGGCATTGTGTCAAGAAGCAGTACGGCTTGGCTGCGTTGTTTTGGAGGACGCGCGGCTCTCGACCTTCGCCTCCCCCGAGTCCGTACGGGAATTGCAGCGGCAGGACAATTGGATACCACGAAATTGGGGTGAAAAAAATAGTTTGTATCTACACATCCATGTAAATAGTCTCATCTAAATACACAAGTTTAGAGCACATGTACAGTAAGTTGCAAAATTATGCCAGTAAAAACATTATTCATAACGTTATCTTTGTAGTCAGGGTTTTTTTTCGGGATAAAAATGGCTTAGGTGGTAGGCGTGGCAAGGGCAATGGGTGTGGTTGCCATCTGAAAACTTTTGGTCCTCTTGGCCAGAGAAAGTTGCTGGTTTAAAGCTAATTTCCTGCAATTTTACCATGAGGCTAATTGAAAATTGCGTAACAAATAAAATACTGGGCCCAAAATAAACACTATGCAGGAAAAAACCCTGGTAGTAACTAAAGACAAAACTCATCAGTTACTAATAACGGTTTAACAAAAGGAATTCATACCTTCAGGGTTGCTGAAGTTGCAAGTTTTGCAGTCTGTTTCAGTGAAAAGATGGATAACGCAATTAATAAACAGTAAAATGAAGTTCTGTGACAGGATAACAACTTTCCTTAAAGATACTTACATTATCCTTGGCAACTGCGGCAATTTTGCTAGCTCCGATGGTGAAATTGCTCCAGCCCTATAAAACAAACCATGTCATACGAGTCATCATACCTCCCAAATGGTACTATTACAGCGTTCAAAACMGGGAACTCGGAAATCTAAGACTTCAGTGCGTTCAAGACAACTGGGGAGAGCTCCAACTGGGAAAAACCTTGTTGAACACTCATCCAACTCGGAAACTCGACAACTCCCAGTTGTCTTAAAAGCGCCACACACACATACAGTTGAAGTCGGAAGTTTACATACACCTTAGCCAAATACATTTAATCTCATGTTCACAATTCCTGACATTTAATCCAAGAAAAAATTCCCCGTCTTTGGTCAGTTAAGATCACCACTTTATTTTAAGAATGTGAAATGTCAGAATAATAGTAGATACTTATTTATTTATTTTCAGCTTTTATTTTATCACATTCCCAGTGGGTCAGAAGTTTACATACACTCAATTAGTATTTGGTAGCGTTGCCTTTAAATTGTTTAACTTGGGTCAAATGTGTCGGGTAGCCTTCCACAAGCTTCCAACAATAAGTTGGGTGAATTTGGGCCCATGCCTCCTGACAGAGCTGGTGTAACTGAGTCAGGTTTGTAGGCCTCCTTGCTCACACATGCGTTTTCCAGTTCTGCCCACACATTTTCTATAGGATTGAGGTCAGGGCTTTGTGATGGCCACTCCAATACCTTGACTTTGTTGTCCTTAAGCGATTTTGCCACAACTTTGGAAGTATGCTTGGGGTCATTGTCCATTTGGAAGACCCATTTCCGACCAAGCTTTAACTTCCTGACTGATGTCTTGAGAAGTTGATTCAATATATCCACATAATTTTTCTGCCTCATGATGTCATCTATTTTGAGAAGTGCACCAGTCCCTCCTGCAGCAAAGCACCCCCACAACATGATGCGGTCACCCCCGTGCTTCATGGTTCGGATGGTGTTCATCATGCAAGCATCCCCCTTTTTCCTCCAAACATAACGATGGTCATTAAGGCCAAACAGTTCTATTTTTGTTTTTTCAGACCAGAGGACATTTCTCAAAAAATTACAATCTTTGACCCCATGTGCAATTGCAAACAGTAGTCTGGCTTTATGGCAATTTTGGAGCAGTGGCTTCTTCCTTGCTGAGCGACCATTCAGGTTGTCGATATAGGACTAGTTTTACTGTGGATATAGATACTTTTGTACCCGTTTCCTACAGCATATTCACAAGGTCCTTTGCTGTTCTGGGATTGAGTTGCACTTCTCGCACCAAAGTACGCTCATCTCTAGGAGACAGAAAGCGTGTCCTTCCTGAGCGGTATGACGGCTGCGTGGTCCCGTGGTGTTTATACTTGCGTACTGTTGTTTGTACAGATGAACGTGGTGCCTTCAGGCGTTTGGAAATTGCTCCCAAGGATGAACCAGACTTGTGGAGGTCTACAATTTTTTTCTGAGGTCTTGGCTAATTTATTTTGATTTTCCTATGATGTCAAGCAAAGAGGCACTGAGTTTGAAGGTAGGCCTTGAAATACATCCACAGGTTCACCTCCAATTGACTCAAATTAGGCTAATTTACATATCAGAAGCCATGACATAATTTTCTGGAATTTTCCAAGCTGTTTAAAGGCACAGTCAACTTGGTGTATGTAAACGTCTGACCCACTGGAATTGTGATACAGTGAATTATAAGTGAAGTATCTGTCTGTAAACAATTGTTGGAAAAATGACTTGTGTCATGCACAAAGTAGACGTCCTTATCGACTTGCCAAAACTATAGTTAGTTAACAAGAAATTTGGTGAGTGGTTGAAAAACAAGTTAATGACTCCAACCTAAGTGTATGTAAACTTCGACTGTACACACACATATACATATACACAGAGACCCGTCTACCACAGAGCTATGCAGATTCCCAAATGCTGTGTCGTATTACTGCCGTACCGAATAAATGGAAGATAGCGCGTTGTTCAGGACATCATCCTCCTTCTCTGGAGTCGGCGTATTCCCAAAGCCAACATAGCGGTTCTCCTGATTCCCACTATAACTGCCACCACTACAGGGGAAATTGTAAATGACAAGTCCTCATAGGGTGACCAAAAACATATGCCATTTAGCCGATGCTTTTATGGAAAGCAACTTACAATCATGCATACACATATGGGTGGCCCCAGCAGGAAAGAAAACAATATGGATGAAATTGAGCTTTAAGCAAAATGTTAAAAATGTTGTATTCTGTGGCATCTTCTGTTTTAAGACCCTGTGCTACATTTTGGGTAAGCTTTCACAGATMAAGTCCTTGAAGTTGTTAAATTTAATAAATTAGGGTTAAGAATACATTACATAAGAGAAAAGCAGATTAAAGTGATCTTTAAACAAAACWAAAATGTTCTCTTTGGCATCTTCCTTCGAATTTTGACCATGTGCTTTATGTGTTCTATAAGAAAAAAGCTGTACAGCTGCCTCAGAGAGGAGTGAGTCATTGATACGATGGTCTCACCTCTGATAAGAGTTCACATCGTCACTCAACCAGTCCTCAAAGGCCTTGTCTGAAGGTTTGCCCGAGTTCTGCCCCGGGCCCCCTGAGCTACATTGGAAAACAGATTACATAATATTATGAGACTTGATAACATTGGACATTAGAAATATTCAAGTAGTCGAATACTTCAGCTAAATAACACTATTTTCACCTTTATCGATAGGGCTGGGCGATATGACCAAAAAATCTAACTTATGGGCAATTCACAATATATATATATAGCTTCTTTTTTTTTTAAATGTTATCTAAATAAGCTTTGTTGTACAATTAAAAATGTCAAATACACTGCATTTCAAACAACCAGCAATAATCTCATGAATTCAGGTCATGTGAAATTAGGCTAAATAAGCCCCACTAATAATTGTATTATTTTATAAAAATAAGTTAACCTGCTTTTCTTGCAATAATCACTGATCTGGCTTTCAATCTATGAAAATGTCCCCCCCAAAAATACTAATGTAACCAGAACCATACATAATGCACATTCACTAATAATGACCCTTCTTGTAGCAGTAACTATAGAAAATTAACACAGGTCTCAAACAATCTCTCAAGGGCAAACTGGCCTGCTCGTGAGTAGCAGCTATTCTTTACATTTCAAGTGTAGTCAACTTGGATCTATTTGCTTGCTAACAACGCAGAACAGTTATGAACACACTTCTGTTCATCTCCAATGGTTTGAACTACTGGTTTGAACAGCATGCTAGCCTGTCCACTTTGTTCAGATGTTGAAATCAAGTGGCCTACTTTAGAGTTTCCGATTCCTTATATAAAACTTATGCTTATTCCACATTTATACCGCGCTTGACAAACTGCGCATACATTTTTCAGAATGAATGTTCATTGATACTCCTGTTTAAGTAGCATCTTATTTGCATGCAATTTGAGTAGTTGAGACAATTTAAAAAAGGGTATCGTTAGAAAGGATAACTTCTCTTTTACAGTAAAATAATGTCTCAATGTGTATTGGTGTCCATATGACCCATTCTGTTGGACCAAACCAAACCTTTTAGCAACATAATCTTATTCAAATCTGTTCATATACACATCGCCAGGAAGATTCACTTATTTAAACATTCTGACAAGCAACCACTTAGATTTAATTTTCACATATTCATATTTGTAATTTTCACATTCATAAATTCGTAGAATGTTTGGGAATTACGTATATTAAGGCATTTGTGAAATTTCTATAGTAATATAGTGAGAAAGCAGCCGTGCGTTTGGACAATTAATAGACACTGGAGTAAATAAAAAACGAATAAAAACATTGTCTTGCCCAGGACCGGAGTCTACACAGACCGGTGTGCTATAGCCAATCAGAGCTACAGTAGGCCTATATACAAACAAGCCATTTGCCACAGGGACCTGCCATCATTCACTTTGAACTGGACTGTGTTTACAGGCAGTTGCAACAGCGTGACTTTAGATCATTACAACGCAGTCGCCAAAAGACACCAGAATGGATTTCTGCAAATAAGTAAACACCATGGGAGTCCTCTTATATTTGGAAACTTTACAGTCCTATTGATCAAACCACTATGAAAAAAGGTAGGCTCTCTATCCATCAGTTATATACATCAACAACAAGATCAACAACTAATGCTAGCCAGAGCAAGATGAGCTAAAATCTAACGACGGAACACTAGATAAACCCTCAAACTTTCAGCTAGTTGGCCTTCAATTTGACTGATAAATGGGGAATTGTCACCTTGTCATTCTGCAGCTTGCCTGCCAATGCCACAGACAAGACATGACACGCAGAGCTCTGACAAAGTGGGAAGCATGAACAAAGGAAAGCATTAGCAGAATCTAACTCTTGGACTTAGTTGCTGTGAAAGCTACCGTCCCGGGATCCTGCCAGATTCCATGTAGAGAGAGACACGGAAACCCAGCTAGTTCGGCAGTCTCAAATGGAGGCCGCTATTGAACGTTTAACGCTGAAGGAGCTGTGTTTACTTTGCTTTATTCCGGTACAATGTGGACCGCCTGGACTTTCAATGTAGCTTGCAGAAGCCTAAAGGGGCAAAGTGGCTACTCTTAGCAAACAAGTAGCGAACCTACACTAGCTACTGTTGGGTGTACTGGAGGACCAGGGTTGGGAAACACTGATCTAGAGCATTCTTGACTAACTATTACTTTTTTGGACTATGTTTACTGACACCGGTCAAATTCAGCAGGTGTTGCTTGTTTGCAAATTCATAAGTTCAGTCACTCACCCACTCCTCCAATGGCATGACATCCTCCTAGCAGCTAGCTAACATTAGGCTGTGTTTTGAGCTTACTTCATACATTTTATTTAACCAGGTAGGCAAGTTGAGAACATGTTCTCATTTACAATTGCGACCTGGCCAAGATAAAGCAAAGCAGTTCGACACATACAACAACAGAGTTACACATGGAGTAAAACAAACATACAGTAATACAGTAGAAAAATAAGTCTATATACAATGTGAGCAAATGAGGTGAGATAAAGGAGGTAAAGGCAAAAAAAGGCCAATGGTGGGGAAGTAAATACAATATAGCAAGTAAAACACTGGAATGGTAGATTTGCAGTGGAAGAATGTGCAAAGTAGAAATAATGGGGTGCAAAGGAGCAAAATAAATAAATAAATACAGTAGGGGAAGAGGTAGGTTTTTGGCCTAAATTATAGTTTGGGCTACGTACAGGTGCAGTAATCTGTGAGCTGCTCTGACAGCTGGTGCTTAAAGCTAGTGAGGGAGATAAGTGTTTCCAGTTAGAGGTTTTTGTAGTTCGTTCCAGTCATTGGCAGCAGAGAACTGGAAGGAGAGGTGACCAATGGAGGAATTGGCTTTGGGGGTGACCAGAGAGATATACCTGCTGGAGCGTGTGCTACAGGTGGGTGCTGCTATGGTGACCAGCGAGCTGAGATAAGGGGGGACTTTACCTAGCAGGGTCTTGTAGATGCCCTGGAGCCAGTGGGTTTGGCGACAAGTATGAAGCGAGGGCCAGCCAACGAGAGCATACAGGTCGCAGTGGTGGGTAGTATATGGGGCTTTGGTGACAAAACAGATGGCACTGTGATGGACTGCATCCAATTTATTGAGTAGGGTATTGGAGGCTATTTTGTAAATGACATCGCCGAAGTCGAGGATCGGTAGGATGGTCAGTTTTACGAGGGTATGTTTGGCAGCATGAGTGAAGGATGCTTTGTTGCGAAAAGGAAGCAAATTCTAGATTTAACTTTGGATTGGAGATGTTTGATGTGAGTCTGGAAGGAGAGTTTACAGTCTAACCAGACACCTAGGTATTTGTAGCTGTCCACATATTCTAAGTCAGAACCGTACAGAGTAGTGATGCTGGACGGGCGGGCAGGTAGCGATCGGTTGAATAGCATGCATTTAAGAGCAGTTGGAGGCCCCGGAAGGAGAGTTGTATGGCATTGAAGCTCGTCTGGAGGGTTTTTAACACAGTGTCCAAAGAAGGGCCAGAAGTATACAACAATGGTGTCAGAGAAGTAGTTGGTGAACCAGGCGAGGCAATCATTTGAGAAACCAAGGCTATCGAGTCTGCCGATGAGGATGTGGTGATGACAGACCGAAAGCCTTGGCCAGGTCAATGAATACGGCTGCACAGTATTGTTTCTTATCGATGCGTTTAAGATTTCACTTAGGACCTTGAGCGTGGCTGAGGTGCACCCCTGACCAGCTCTGAAACCAGATTGCATAGCGGAGAAGGTGCGGTGGGATTCGAAATGGTCGGTAATCTGTTTGTTGACTTGGTTTTCGAAGACCTTAGAAAGGCAGGGTAGGATAGATATAAGTCTGTAGCAGTTTGGGTCAAGAGTGTCCCCCCTTTGAAGAGGGATGACCGCAGCTGCTTTCCAATCTTTGGGAATCTCAGACGACACGAAAGAGAGGTTGAACAGGCTAGTAATAGGGGTTGCAACAATTTCGGCAGATAGTTTTAGAAAGGGTCCAGATTGTCTAGCCCGGGCTGATTTGTAGGGGTCCAGATTTTGCAGCTCTTTCAGAACATCAGCTGACTGGATTTGGGAGAAGGAGAAATGGGGAAGGCTTGGGCGGGTTGCTGTGGGGGGTGCAGTGCAGTGCTGTTGACCGGGGTAGATATGCTAGCCTATTAGCCACGTTATGACTGACTTGATCATTTCCCTTGCTAGTTTGATTGTATTGACATTCCCAGCCTTAGTTACATTTGTCCGTTTTTGTCCAGAATAGAGTCATTGAAACAGTGCATCCTGTAAAGAGGCAGCAAACAATGTACCAGTCAAATTTGATGGACTAACTCCACAACAATGCTTAAACCACATGACTGTCAGGGCCTGGCTCCCCAATGGGTGGACCTCTGTCCACCCAGACCCATCCATGTCTACGACCCTGGTGCAAACAGTGCACATCACAAATAACCTACTAAATAAACACTTCGGACTAAACTTTTTCAGTACCTGGTTTGCATACCCATTGCCTTAGCATTTACTGGTAGATAAAATTGAAATGTCTTTTCTACCCTACCGACTACCGAAGTCATTCTGTGAACTGCTCCATGCAAAAACCAGTTGCCTGCAGATGATATTCTGCTGCAACTAGGCTGTGTACGGCGCGCATCTGAATACATTTCACATGCTTTGCGATTGTGTAGGGTACTTTACGCATGATTTCTCGATTGTACTACAACCTCCACAACACTACTTTGATACGCATCAATAGGGATTAAGTACTAAGTATACGCAATACCCACTGAAGGAGGAGAACACTACCTGCCCCAATGTATAGTGCCAACTAAACATTTTGGTGGAGGAATAATGGTCTGCGGCTGTTTTCCGCTCCAGCCAACACTTGGCATTGCACATGGTGATTTTAGGCTTGTGCGTGGCTGCTCAGCCATGGAAACCCATTTCATGAAGCTCCCAACGAACAGTTCTTGTCCTGACGTTGCATCAAGAGGCAGTTCGGAATTCTGTAGTGAGTGATGCAACCGAGGACTGATTTTTACACGCTGCGTGCTTCAGCACTCGGCAGTCCCATTCTGTGAACTTGTGTGGCCTACCACTTCGCAGCTGAGCTGTTGTTGCTCCTAGACATTTCCACTTCAATAACAGCACTTAGTTGACCGGGACAGCTCTAGCAGGGCAGAAATTTGACAAACTGACTTGTTGAAAAAGTGGTTGAAAAAGTGGCATCCTATAACAGTGCCACTGATCTCTTCAGTACGGGCCTGTCTACTYACAATGTTTGTCAATGGAGATTGCATGGCTGTGTGCTCMATTTTTGCATGAAAACGAATCATTACTGTTGACCGATCATCGACGAAGGGTTGTAGACTTCTGCTACCGACAGACTTGCCTCAAAACATTGTCTGAACAACCGAAAAAACCCTTACCGAAGTCCAAAACGTCATAAAATACGGAGAAAAATATATATACATGCAACATGTGTTGGTCCCATGTTTCATGAGCTGAAATAAGATCCTAGAAATATTCCACATGCACAAAAAGCGTATTTCTCTCAAATTGTGCACAAATTTGTTTACATGCCTGTTGGTGAGCATTTCTCCTTTGCCAAGATAATCCATCCACCTGGCATGTGTGGCATATCAAGAAGCTGATTGAACAGCATGATCATTACACAGGTGACCCTTGTGCTGGGGACAATAGGCATCTAAAAAAAGGTGCAGTTGTCACAACACAATGCCACAGATGTCTCAAGTTGAGGGAGCACACAATTGGCATGCTGACTGCAGGAAAGTCCACCAGAGCTGTTGCCAGAGAATGTAATGATKATTTCTTTACCATAAGCCGCCTCCGTCATTTTAGAGAATGTGGCAGTACATCCAACCAGCCTCACAACAGCAGACCACGTGTAAACACGCCACCCCAGGACCTCCACATCCGGCTTCTCCCCTGCGGGATGGTCTAAGACGAGCCACCCTGACATCTGATGAAACTGGGTTTGCACAACCAAAGAATGTCTGCACAAACTGTAAGAAACGGTCTAAGGGAAGCTCATCTACATGCTCGTCGTCCTCACCAGGGTCTTGACCCAGTTCCGCGTCATAACCGACTTCAGTGGGCAAAAACTCACCTTCCATGGCCACTGGCACACTGGAGAAGTGTGCTCTTCACGGTTGAATCCCTGTTTCAATTGTACTGGGTAGATAGTGTGTATGGCGTCGTGTGGGAGAGCGGTTTGCTGAGGTCAACYTTGTGAACACAGTGCCCCATGTTTGCGGTGGGGTTATGGTATGGGCAGGTATAAGCTACAGACAACGAACACAAATGCATTTTATTGATGGCAATTTGAATGCAGAGATACCGTGACGAGATCCCGAGGGCCATTGTCGTGCCCTTCATCCACCGCATGTTTGTTAATTTTTATTAGGATCCACATTAGCTAACGCCGTAACATCAGCTAATCTTCCTGGGGTCCAATAGATATGTTTCAGCATGATTAATGCACAGCCCCATGTTGCAAGGATCTATACACAATTCCTGGAAGTTGAAAATGTCCCAGTTCTGCATACTCGTCAGACATGTCACCCATTGAGTATGTTTGGGATGCTCTGGATCGACATGTACGACAGCGTGTTTCAGTTCCTGCCAAAATCCAGCAACTTCACACAGCTATTGAACAGGAGTGAGACAACATTCCACGATCAACTATGTGAAGGAGGTGTCGTGCTGCACAAGGTGGTCACACTAGATACTGACTGGTTCTGATCCACGCCACTACTGTTTTTTAGGTATCTGTGACCAACAGATGCATATCTGTATTCCCAGTCATGTGAAATTCATAGAATAGGGCCTAATAAATGTATTTAAATTGTCCGATTTCCTTATATGAACTGTAACTCAGTAGAATCTTTGAAATTGTAGCGTTTATGTTTAGTGTATATGCACAAACCCTTCCAAATTGTTTTGGCTGGGAAGCATGCGAACGCCATTAAGCAACAGCCCACTCATCTTGCACACATGCAGGTTATGCACGCAAACAGACACACATTCTGATCCTGGCTGATGTGTTGATTTTTATTTGATTGATCAAATATTTAAAAACAGTGCTTAAATAAATTACATTAACAGAAATTAAATGAATTTCCAGGACTTTTCCTAAACATTACAGATGTTATAATTTTTCTAAACTTTTCCAGGCCTGGAAAACAACATTTTTAAATTCTATGACTTTTCCAGGATTTTCATGACCATACAAACCCTGGAGGTTTCACTCACCAAAAATATGTCCAATGCATTTCTATGGGCTTATTTTGGACTTAGGCTTGTCTCCTACCTTCCCGCCTTTGGGACAACGACTCCCATTGTTAGGGCGGAGACATGAACAGCTTGTCATTATATTCAGATCTCTGGCGTAAATGGGAAAGTGCACACAGCACAGAAGGAGCGAAGTAGACAAAACCAAAAAGACATCATGAGAACAAGCAGAAAAACAGTCAGAAAAATGAAATACAAAAAACCTTGATTCTTCCAATAGAGGCATTTGGAATATCGCACAAAAACATGAATTAATTAAAAATATCACCCAGCCCTACTTACCGATGAGACGACGAAAGTCCTGTCTTGGGCTGAGGTGGAGTCCAGTCCTTGGCAGAGGAAGTTTCAATAGACCACTCCTTCCCTTCTGCAATGGTTGCAACCTGTCAATGGAATACAGAGGAATTGAATTCAGTGAGTGAGACCATTCAATATGTCCTGTCTGATATTAGCATTGGAAATCCATAAATTGACATCTGGAGTGTCCCCAGCAACTGTGCTGCGCATGATCATTAAATTATGACTCATGAGAGAGGCTTCCTCACCTTGTCCCTGAAAAGTGCAGCAGCTCTGCTGTTATATTTGTCCTGCATAGTCCAAGTGGCATCATAATCATCTTGGAGTTCCAGAAACATACGGAACTTTCCGTTCCCTCCCGCCTTCATCTTCTCCAGCTCAATGTCCTTCCACTTGTCCATGGTAACAGAGCGCACAAAGCTACAGTATAGAGATCACATCAAGGGTTCAATACTTCCAAACACACTGACTAACAGTCAGGAAAGAAGAAATGTGGATAGCTTCTGGCTATAGTGGGTTAACAAAGCACATAACTGCTAATCATTATCTTAGAAGAGCATGGCTAAAAGCAATAAACAATTAATCTAGGATAAGAGAGGAATTTGACATTCATGCACATGCCTCTGCTGGCAAGCATAAATCCCAACACAATCAGCAAAATTGTCATTTTGGAACTTTGAAGTTACTCACCTAAGGTGCACTCCCAAGCCTCTGTGTTTGCCAGAACACTCCAGACAAATCCAGATCCCATAGGTAACACTAACCCACTGAGGGTTGAAGCCCCCACACTCAAAGCAAAGCTGAGAAAAGGAGGGGGAAATGTTGTCTAACCATTTGATGTCATTGTTGACAGTGAAAAAGTGAATGTGGACACTGGACAGTTATCACATTGACTATATCAGCAGAGATTGTTCAGCCCTCGCTACTGTTTTAACTCCAGTGTCCATATAAAACCTTAGCTAGTTCACCCTAGGCCCTGCCCTGAGCAATCAAGCAATCAAGTCGTGACTAAAGTGTGAGTCGTGACGCATGCTTCCCAGTCAAAACAGTTGACTGGGTGTTTTTAATGTCTAATACACTCACGGTAAATGCAAAATAATTTCAATTCAAATTGCGTCGCCAGTCAATCAGTAATGTCCTACCTTCATCCACAGCTCATCCGCTAAGTATTCAGACCTTGACCTTTTCCACATTTTGTTACGTTACAGCCTTATTCTAAAATTGATTAAATTGTTTCCCCCCCCCCCATCAATCTACACACAATACCCCATACTGACAAAGCAAAAACTGTTTTTTATAAATTATCACATTTACTTAAGTATTCAGACCCTTTAATCAGTACTTTTTTGAAGCACCTTTTCTAGCGATTAGAGCCTCGATTCTTCTTGGGTATGACGCTACAAGCTTGGCACACCTGTATTTGGGGAGTTTCTCCCATTCTTCTCTGCAGATCCTCTCAAGCTGGATGGGGAGTATCGCTGCAGAGCTATTTTCAGCTATTGTCTCCCAGTCCCTGCCGCTGAAAAACATCCCCACAGCAAGATGCTGCTACCAACATGCTTCACCGTAGGGATGGTGCCAGGTTTCCTCCAGACGTGACGCTTGGCATTCAGACCAAATAGTTCAATCTTGCTTTCATCAGACCAGAGAATCTTGTTTCTCATGGTTAGAGTCCTTTAGGTGCCTTTTGGCAAATTCCAAGCAGGCTGTCATTTGGCTTTTATTGAGGAGAGGCTTCTGTCTGGCCACTACCATAAAGACCTGARTGGTGGAGTGCTGCAGAGATGGTTGTCCTTCTGGAAGGTTCTCCCATCTCCACAGAGGAACTCTGGAGCTTATTCAGTGACCATTGGGTCTTGGTCACCTCCCTGACCAAGGCCCTTCTCCCCCAATTGCTCAGTTTGGCCGGGCGGCCAGCTCTAGGAAGACTCTTGGTGATTTCAAACTTCTTCCATTTAGGAATGATGGAGACCACTGTGTTCTTGGGGACTTTCAACGCTGCTGGTACTGTTCCCCAGATCTGCGCCTCGACAACAATCCTGTCTCGCACATTCTACGGTCAATTCCTTCGACCTCATGTCTTGGTTTTTGCTCTGACATGCACTGTCGTCTGTGGGACCTTATATAGACAGGCGTATGGATTTCTAATCAATTAAATTTACCACAGGTGGACTCCAATCAAGTTGTAGTAACATCAAGGATGATCAAAGGAAACAGGATGCACCTTAGCTCAATTTCGAGTCTCATAGCAAAGGGTCTGAATACTAATGTAAATAAGTTTTTCCAAATTTTTTATTACAAATTAGCAAAACATTCTAAAAACCTCTTTCTGCTTTGTCYCCATGTGGTATTGTGTGTAGATTGCTGAGGATGTTTAATTTATTCAATCAATCTTAGAATAAGGCTTTAACATATCAAAATGTGGAAAAAGTCAAGAGGTCTGAATACTTTCTGAAGGCACTCCATCTTTGGTTACACTGCTCAAACAGCAAGCGAATGTCGTTAGCTATCCAACAGTAGTTACTCACGTTGTTTTCCTCCTGAGTTCTCACTTCCTTCAAAACTCTTCTAGTCCTTGGGCTTGCCATTTTGACTGACACTGAAAGAGAGTAATCATTAGCAATCTTACAAAGAAATCACGTCCCATTTACCTCTTATCAACGAGCCATCAATGCACCACTAGCTAGCGGCTAATTTAGGCAGCCTTGGAGAGACTTTGAAAGACATAGGTAGCTATCTAGCTAAATAATCAACACTATTCGAAAAAAACGAAAATACGAACTGACAGCAACTACCAAGCTGAATGGCATTCAATAGTCTATGTATGATATATTGTGTATCTGGAGCTAGCTAGCCGTATAGATAACGCCGGTAGCCAACTGGCTGATGTTAGCTACTGCTAGTCTCTTTACCAGGCAGGGTAATGTAGAAAGCGTCTTGCTTGCTTATTTCGATATTACTTTTTGCTAAAGATGTGGAGTTAAAATGTATGGAAAATATGTGTCAGCTCAAATTAAATCCATTGAGAAGAGCTACGAATGCTAGCTGATGTCAAACACCGGTCGCCATGTTGAAAACTAGCTAGGCAATGGCAGATGTGCCTACGTTGGCATTGCAATGCATTATGGGAAAAGCGTCACTCTTCTTCTTCTTCTTCTTCTATCGTATATTGGCGATCGCAGATTTTAATGAGCATTCCGCCACCTAATGTGTGGGATGAAAATAGGATTCCCCAAAATGGAACAAAATACGCCAAAAAAAAGAACTACCAAACTACCAAAAAATAAATTTAAAAAAACTTTTCTTTAAAAAAATTAAACAGATCTGATCCCTACACAGGTTCAAGAGGAACCTGGGAGGGCGGGTCTTCAGGCGCCAGTACCCCAGATATAAAGTCCCCAAAACTTTTCTGTCGCAGCCACAATAATGCCCAGTTTCTTAGACTTCTTTGAGACTTGTGCTGTACAGTTTATAACTGTGGCAATGAACGCAACAAAATCCACCTTTTTAACACACAGGGTATATTTTGACTGACAGCAAACATTTACAACAGGCTGTGGTGAATCCACTACCATCTTCACTAGCATCACTTGTTTCCTCAATTCTTTTTTAATCGCCTTCGCATAGGAGATTCAATTGACCGCTCTGACTTTAGCCACCTCAATCTCCTTCACCCTTGCAGGGCACTCCAGGTACTCGGGATCATGATCCCCACCACAATTGCAACACCTTTGTCCTACCTACACACCTTTCTTCATTATACTCTGTCTATCTGCACACATTTGAAACATGGTCAAATCCTTTACAATTCTTACACTGCAGTGGTTTGGGGACGAAAGCTCTTACACTGTATCTTATAACCAAGCTTCACATGCGTAGGTATTTGCTCTTTATCAAAAAAACAACAGGACCGACATACTTTCTTCTTTTTCTCCATTCACCCAGTGGGTCAGACGCCGGGAACCAACCACACCAGGAATTGTCTTCAGGTATTCAACATGAACATCCATCATCACCCATGAGATTACTTCTTTGATGGGTGCTCTACTCCGAAGTTCAAATCACAAACTTCTGTTGTTCTGATTATTTTGAGGCCCACTGCAATCTGCCGCTGCTCTTCAGAAATACAATTAATCAAAATAAGACCACTCCTGGTCATTCTGACAGGCTCCACTTTTCCCAGCGCAAACTTCCCCATTTTCAACACCTCAAACGGGTTRCCAAAATATGCATCCTGACTCAACAAACGCATCCCAACAAGAAGCGATTCATTATCATTCATTATCATTCATTCATACAAATTTAGACAATTTACTTTTTTAAATTCCAGATTTCACTACTACTGTTGTCCATTCAGAACATTCGTTTTCACCAACTTTGCTCGACGCGCTGCTTGATTCGAACTCAGCATCCACTTCCGCCATCTTTTTTTCTGAACCGGAACCGTGGTCCTCAAACATCACAATTTGTTGATGGTCAGTGCTATCAAGAATCCTTTGAAAGTGCCTTCCCTAAACCCGTAACCTAACCTTATTTTATCAGGGAGTCATACTGAGACTTAGTTTAAGGTTAGGAAAAGGGTTAGGGTTAGCAAAAATGCTATCCTAACCTGCTACGAAAAGTCACTTCCGGTCATAGCTGTATCGAAGTGGTGTGGTTTTAGGGAATCACACATTCAAACATGGAGAATTATTTCAATCACCTGAGTAACTGTATCTATTAAAATGCAGGAGGCATACATAGCTACAACATTATTCTACTGTAAATAAATGTCACTCACAGAACCAAAATGTTAGACTCATGAGGCTGTCATCTATGCATGTATTAATAAGCCTATAGGCGACAATTATGCGTAGGTTTACTATTAAAAATATAGTTTTTATTCATTTCATTACAGTAGTCTATATTTAATCCCAGATGAAATAGCTAAACCTAATCATTTTTATGAAGTCTAGATCAGGGAAAGCCACAGCTTTATCAGAACCATCCCACTGGGCACACACTGGTTGAATCAACGTTGCTTCCACGTCATTTCAATGAAATTACATTGAACCAATGTGGAATAGACGTTGAATTGACATCTGTGCCCACTGGGATAGACCTACATCACCAGAAGAAGAACACCCATATCTAATAATCTACAGGGGTGTGCATACTATCTTTTATGTTGTTTAAATGATTGGAATTTAAAAGTTGTGGAAAAATCTAGACAACTAAATATGAGGCATATGAGCCATTTGGAGTTGACAAGCAAGATATTTCTACATGACACCCCCTCCCACGTAGTCAAAGAAGGTGGCTAAACGAAGATAGTTCACTCAGGCCATTCATCATTGAAAAAAAAAAAAGGTCAGTTCCAGTCTACTTAACCAACACCAACCCAACGCTGCAACSTAGTCTCATAGTAGTTCTTATTATTATGTACGTAAATCCGAGAAATATCTTTTACTATTATATGTATGGTATGTATTCATTTGTGAATGTCCAACACCCATTTCTTATGATATGTTCTGAATTACAATTTGTATTAAATGTCACGAATTTGCAAAACGAACAATAGATCGAGCATTTGCAAAATGTACAATATGTTACGAATTAGAAAAATGTATGAAAGCTTTACGAATTCTAGCTAGGTGGCTAAGCGGCTAAAATTAGCTATGCTAGGAGTTAGGTTAAAGACTTAAGGTTAAGGTTAGGGTAAGGTTTAGCTAACATGATAAGTAGTTCCAAAGTAGCTAAAAAGTAGTAAGTAGTTGAAAAGTTGATAATTAGATAAATTGTCCATGATGGGATTCAAACTCGCAACCTTTGTGTTGCTAGACGTTCACGTTGAACGCCCACCCATCCACACCGACCAACCACCATAATTTGTTTTTTGCTTTATGGAACCATCTGTCTTAAGTAACCATTCCAAACGTAACATATCATACTAATTTGAGTATCACAGATTTACATTACATTTACTCCAATGCAGAGGTGTAGTCAGAAATTCGTTGGTGGGTGGGACTGCAGAAATATGTTGTGGAATATATTGTGCTGTGTTCTAATGAAGTAGAATTACTAGTAATTGCAATGAATACATAAAATCCAAGTAAATTGTTTGAGCATTTTTTGTTTAGTAAAAGTGTTGAATACTATAATACCTTGAAGGCATTAGCTCATTAGCTCAGTGCTTTTTACAGTATTAAGACTGTATCACAACCGGCCGTGATCGGGAGTCCCATAGGGCGGCACACAATAGGCCCAGCGTCGCCCGGGTTTGGCCGACGTAGGCCGTCATTGTAAATAAGAATTTGTTCTTAACTGACTTGCCTGGTTAAATAAAGGTTAAATAAAAAAATTGAAAATAAAAAATGAATCCCTCTCACAATAGAAATTCAAATTTGAGGCTTACAGTAACAAATAGTTGGGAAGTAAAAAAAAAAACACAAAAAAACATTTACTTTCTTAATCAAAATAGACCCTGCATGGCTACAACCCTACCAATTTATTTTATCTGAATCTATAATAATTCCATCAGTACACATTGTGTTGTGAAACTGTAGAACATGCTGGTTAATTTGAGGGACGAAAGTACAACTCTGTCCTGAGTGGGAGAGATGTGGAGTCCTTGTGTAGCTGTGTGGTGTGCGTCTGCTCTCTGCCCAATGCCGGAAGTCACTTATCTGGCAGTAGAGGTAGAAAGGGAAGGAGAGAGTGCTGCTGCTAGAGTAATTGGTCTCTGTGAGCTGTCCATTGCACAATGAATAAGTCCAATAGCCTGAGGGTGCTCTTGCCACCTATGATGACAATGCCAACGGCAAGTTTCAGGAACAATGAGACCAACCCTATGGACAACTCCCTGTATCGAGACTGTCCCTTCTTCGCTGACATGCAGATGAGGATCTTTGGCTGCCTGCTGGCCTTCCTGCGGCTGCCTGCTGGCCTTCATGTGGCTTTACGGCTTTAGATGGATGGTCTTCAACTTCCTGATAGCCAACTTCGCGATCCAGTGGGAAGGGCTACTTGGTCCAGGGCTACTTCCAGTTATACTCCGATGGAAAGATCCACCTTGGGGTCGTCAACCTGGTCAATGCTGAGTTTACATGCGCCGTGGTGCTTATCTCCTTCGGGGCGGTGCTGGGAAAGAACAGTCCGCTAGAGGACCTGCTAGAGGTCCATATCTTTGCAGAGTGGGCTATGCTGAAATACCTAAAGAACAATGACGCAGGTGGCTCCATCCTCATCTATCTGTTTGTCTGTTACTTTGGGTTGGGGGTCACGTTTGTGCTGTACCAGCCGCGCCTGAACGATGGCCACGCCAAAGAGATTACTAGTTACCAGTCAGACATCCTGTCAGTGATGGGCACCCTGGTTCTCTGGGTGTTCTGGCCCTCTTTCAACTTTGACCAGCACAGGCTTGTCCTGCAGACCTTCATAGGCCTCAGCTCCTTGTCGATGACAGCCTTCGCCTCATCTGCCCTAATCAACAAGAGAGGCTAGATCACCATGGCCGACATTCAGAATGTGACTCTGGCGGGTGGTGTGACTGTCGTGGCCTCCGTGGACATGATGATCTCCCCTGCAGCCGCCTATGCCCTGGGGGTCATGGGCTGCACAGCCTGCTTCACGGGATACAGGTACCTCACCCCTTTCCTGACCTGCCGCTTCTGTCACGTCTACTCCCMCTCCCCCTCTATGGCGCTCGACGTCGCCAGTTTATTCATTATTACGCACACCTGCCACCATCATTACGCGCACCTGCGCCTCATGAGACTCACCTGGACTCCATCTCCTTCTTGATTACCTCCTCTATATCCGTCACTACCTTTGGTTCTGTCCCCAGGCGTTATTGACTCTGTTTCTGTGTTTCATGTCTGTACGCAACTCGTGTTTCTTGTTTTGTTCTATGTTCCGTTTTTTATTAAACTCACTCCCTATACTTGCTTCCCAATTCTTAGCGTACACTGTCACGACTTCCACCGAAGGTGGCTCCTCTCCCTGTTCGGGCGGTGCTCGGCGGTCGTCGTCGCCGGCCTACTAGCTGCCACCGATCCATTTTTCCTTTTCATTTGTGTCTGTCTGTTGTTGTTATCACCTGTGTCTGATTAGTTAATTTCGGTGGGTTTATTAACCTCCGCTGCCTGCTAGTCTTTGTGCGGGATTATTTTGCTGTGTTAGCTCTGTTAGGGGTCCGTGTTTGCGCCACAGGGATTTTTCCCTCACAGTCGTTGTACTGTTGGTACTGTGTTAGGAGRAGAGGTTTCTCCTCCGTGTGTTTCGTGATGGTTCCCCCTTTGCTGCTATAACAGCCTCCACTCTTCCAGGTTGTCTTTTTACTAGATTTTGGAACATTGCTGTGGGGACATGCTTCCGTTCAGCCACAAGCACATTAGTGAGGTTGGGCACTAATGTTGGGCAATTAGGCCTGGTTCGCAGTCTGCATTCCAATTCATCCCAAAGGTGTTAGATGAGGTTGAGGTCAGGGCTCTGTGCAGGCCAGGCAAGTTCTTCCACACCGATCTCAACAAACCTTTTTTGTATGGACCTTGCTTTGTGAACTGAGGCATTGTCATGCTGAAACAGGAAAGGGCCTTCCCCAAACTGTTGCCACAAAGCACAGAATCGTCTAGAATGCCATTGTGTGCTGTCGCGTTAAGATTTCCCTTCACTGGAACTATGCGGCCTGAACCATAAAAAARAGCCCAGACCATTATTGGCCTACACACAATATTCCATCATGTCAAAGTGGAATTATGTTTTTAGAGATTTCAACAAATTGATTAAAAAGGAAAAGCTGAAATGGCTTGAGTGAATATTCCACTCCTTTGTTATGGCAAACCTTGTTTGCAAGTTTGATTGCACACATAACACAAAGGGGATATCATTGGGAGTACATATTAGGCATCAACAAGGTCACAAGATTTATTGATATAGTGCCATCAGAAAGTATTCACACCCCTTGACTTTTTCCCKAAAAAACTGTCACAGCCTGCYTTTAAAGTGYATTAAATTAAGATTTTTTTTGTCATTGGCCTACACACAATACCCCATAATGTCAAAGTGGCATTACTTTTTTAAACATTTTTATAAATTAATAAAATGTTTTAAGGTGAAATGTTTTAAGACAATATGTTTTCAACCCCTTTGTTATGGYAAGCCTAAATAAGTTCAGGAGTAAAAGCTTACTTAACAAGTCACATAATAAGTTGCATGGACTCACTCTGTGTGCAATAACAGTGTTTAACATGATTTTTGACTATCTCATCTCTGTACCCCACACATACAATTATCTGTAAGGTCCCTCAGTTAAGCAGTGAATTTCAAACGCAGATTCAACCACAAAGACCAGGGAGGTTTTCCAATGCCTATTTGTAGATGGGTAAAATAAAAAAGCAGACATTGAATATCCCTTTGAGCATGGTGAAATTATTATATGGTGTATCAATACAGTCAGTCACTGCAAATATACAGGTGTCCTTACTAACTCAGTTGCCGGAGAGGAAGGAAACCACTCAGGGATTTCACTATGAGGCCAATGGTGACTTTAAAACAGTTACAGACAGTGGTGGAAAAAGTACCCAATTGTCCTACTTGAGTAAAAGTAAAGATACCTTTAATAGAAAATGACTCAAGTAAAAGTGAAAGTTACACAGTAGAATACTACTAAGTCTGAAAGTATTTGGTTTTTACATATCCTTAAGTATCAAAAGTAAATGCACATAAGTAAAATATACATAAGTGTAAAAGTATAAATCATTTAAAATTCTTTATATTAAGCAAACCAGACTGAACCATTTTCTTGTTTTTATTTATTTACAGATAACCAGGGGCACACTCCAACACTCAGACACAATTTACAAACTAATAATATGTGTTTAGTGAGTCCACCAGTTCAGAGGTAGTAGATGACCCGGGATGTTCTCTTTGTAAGTGCGTGAATTAGACCCCTTTCTTGTCCTGCTAAGCATTCGAAATGTAACAAGTACTTTGGAGTAAAATATACATTATTTTCTTTAGGAATGTAGTGGGCGAAAAGTATAAGTGGTCAAAAGTATAAATAGCAATTTAAAGAACAGATACCCCCCCCCCCAAATGACTTAAGTAGTACTTCAAAGTATTTTTACTTAGTTAATTTACACCTCTGGTTACAGAGTTTAATGGCTGTGATAAGACAAAACTGAGGATGGATCAACAACATTGTAGTTTCTCCACAATACTAACCTAAATAAGTGAAAAGAAGGAAGCTTATACAAAATATGCATTCTGTTTGTAATAAGGCAATTCCAACACATCACTGAGTACCACTAGGCAGTATTTTTAGGATAAAACTAAATGGAATAGAGCTAAGCACAGGCAAAATCCTAGAGGAAAACCTTCAGTCTGCTTTCCAACAGACACTGGGAGACAAATTCACTTTTCAACAGAACAATAAACTAAAACACAAGGCCAAATATTCACTGGAGTTGCTAACATAGATGACATTGAATGTTCCTGAGTGGCTTAGTTACAGAAGACCTATCTATCAAGTTCAGGTCATGCTGAATTATTAAAAGTGAAGCTCAAAAGAAACATATATGGTCAGATCCATAAATATTTGGACATTGACCAAGTTATTATTATTTTAGCTGTCTACCACAGCATATTGCAGTTTAAATTAAATAATGAATATGAGTTGAAAGTGCAGACATTCAGCTTTAATTTGAGAGTATTTACATCCAAATCGGGTGAACAGTGAAGGAATTACAGCACTTTTTACATGTGGTCCCCTCTTTTTAAGGGACCAAAAGTAATTGGACAATTGGCTGCTCAGCTGTTCCATGGCCTGGTGTGTGTTATTCCCTCATCAGTTCATTTACAAGTAAGCAGTGTTGTGGAAATTCTTACACAGGGATACTTGAAGTCAATCTTAATATGAATCATTGTTTATTGTCAGCGCGCTGGAGAGATTCCAACCAACTCAATGCACCATAATACACATGTCAATCAGGAGCTCTGCTTGGGCAGTCCCAGCAGTTAGGGTTATACACAGACAAGTTATATTTGCATGATTTAGCATAATTAATTAATCCTTACCATTTTGTTTCATTCATGTGGCTGACCAATACTGGTTCATAACATGTGATAGACCAATACCTCACAAGGATTCTTCTCTCTAAGCTGAGACCTTGAAACTGAGACATCTTTTGTTCTCAAAACAAGGTCTGGGCGTACTGCCAAATTGCAGSTACTGATAGTGATGATTCGTTCAGTCAGCCATTTGCATGAACACATAAATTGGTTTATAGAACAACATATGAATAGAACACAGAAATTAGTTATAAGAAAAGCACATGTATAACATTTCTATCACAGCAAATAAAAGGTCTAGAGTTGATTTCAAATGTGGCATTTGCATTTTGAATCTGTTGCTGTTAACCCTCAATATGAAGTCCAAAGAGCTGTCACTGCCAGTGAAGCAAGCCATGATTAAGCTGAACAATCTAAACAAACCCATCAGAGAGATAGCAAAAACATTAGGTGTGGCCAAATCAACTATCTTAAAAAGAACGAACTCGCTGGTGAGCTCAGGAACACCAAAAGGCTCGGAAGATCACGGAAAACAACTATGGTGGATGACAGAATTAATTCCCTGGTGAAGAAAGACCACTTCACAACAGTTGGCCAGATCAAGAACACCCTCCAGGAGGCAGGCGTATCTGTGTCAAAGTCAACAATCAAGAGAAGACTTCACCAGAGAAAAAACATTGGTAAGCCTCAAAAACAGGAAGACCAGGTTTTCCAAAAAACATCTAAAAAAAAGCCTGTACAGTTTTGGAACAACATCCTATGAACAGATGAGACAAAGATCAACTTGTACCAGAATGATAGGAAGAGGAGAGTATGGAGAAGGGAAGGAACTGTTCGTGATCTGAAGCATACCACCTAGAAGCTTCTGTGAAGCATGGTGGAGGTAGTGTTCTGGCGTGGGTATGTATGGCTGCCAATGGAACTTGTTCCCTTGTATTTATTGATGATGTGACTGCTGAGAAAAGCAGCAGGATGAAATCTGAAGTGTTTAGGGCTATATTATCTGCTCATATTCGGCCAAATGCTTCAAAACTCATTGGATGGTGCTTCACAGTGCAGATGGACAATGACCCGAAGCATACTGCGAAAGCAATCCAATAATTTTTAAGGCAAAGTTGTGGAATGTTCTGCAATGGCCAAGTTAATCACCTGACCTGAATACATTTGAGCATGCATTTCACTTGCTAAAGACAAAACTGAAGGCAAAACGACCCAAGAACAACCAGGAACTGAAGACAGCTGCAGTAAAGGCCAGGCAGAGTATCACCAGGGAAGAAACCCAGCATCTGGTGATGTCTATGGGTTCCAGACTTCAGGCAGTCATTGACTGCAAAGGATTTGCAACCAAGTATTTAATTTATGATTATGTTAGTTTGTCCAATTACTTTTGAGCCCCTAAAATTGGGGGGCTATGCATAAAAATTGTTGTAAWTCCTACACGGTTTATACGATAATTTTGACAAAACCCTTAAATTAAAGATGAAAGTCTACACTTAAAGCACATCTTGATTGTTTCATTTCAAATCCATTGTGGTGGCGTACAGAGCCAAAATGATGCAAAGTGTGTCACTGTCCAAATACGTATAGACCTGACTGTAATACTCAACTTATTTTACAGTCTTAATCTCCTGTTTACAGTTTTTATCTATAGTTTACTATCTTATCGGCACCTCAATAATCGTACCACTCTATATCAGCACCAGCGGCTAATGTTAAAAATGCAACAGTGCCAGGAGTATTGGTTGAAGGACCAAGGAAAGTCTACCCTGATAATAACATTGATGATTAACAGCTATTTATGACAGATATTTATCTCTTTGGGTACAGTGTCTCTTTTCATTGTGATACCCACATATGTAGGATCTTAATTTGAGCCAGTTTGCTACAGCAGGAAAATAATCCTGCAGCAACAGGAAGTGTGAATTATTATCAAAGATTCTTATAACTTAACCAAGATAGACCACAGCCCGTCGTTTCAAATGGGAACAAATTAGTCATAGAGGGCAGAACAAGAAAGTAGGTGGGCAGAGTCAAGCACGATCTAGCAAGATCCTATTGGCGCATTCTAGCATGCTTTAGCATATTTTCGTTAGAGAACGCCTACTTTGTTAAGGCGTTCCACTCAAAATACAACTTAACACGATTCGTCCACGCACTGTATCTGGACGGCATTAGAACGTGTCTGCATTAAAATGTTTGTCCTATGTTGTTATAATGAATGCATCTTCGAATTGTGCTGTTTTTATGCTAAATTTTAAAGTGGATTTAGCTACAATAACCACAGGTGTTTATTTTGTATCTGCTTAAGGAATGTGTCAATTCCATCTAAAGTCCATCTGAATTCAGTAGGTGAATTGAATTCTTAAATCCAAATTCCCAAATAATATTCAATTGTTGATTTGGAAATCCAATTAAACTCCTGAACTGATTTAATTTAAATGAACCCTTAGGCTACAATGGTCGCGCACTAGTAGAAATCGAATTAACATAAAAAAATCCCCATCAAAATCTGTCTGTTTAAACTGTGTTTTTTTGCATGCGCTACATCTCAATCCACCGCATCTGCTGATATCGCCCCTCCGCATCTGCTGATATCGCCCTTCCGCATCTACTGTGAAAGGTGGCAGAGCTAGAGAGATGTTTGTTAGACCATGAGACATCCCGAAAATCGGTCTTGTCACAAAATCATATGTAGCGTCTGAACGGTTTTGCTCTATGACACCCACAAGCCTCCTCTGAGGGCGATACAGCCTCTTCTGACAATTTCTGTCTGTAGCATCCAAGTGGTTTGGGCTACACACTAATTTTGTTTCGTTTTTTTACCTTTATTTAACTAGGCAAGTCAGTTAAGAACAAATTCTTATTTAAAATTATAGCCTAGGAACAGTGGGTTAACTGCCTTGTTCAGGGATAGAACAACAGATCTTTACCGTTTCAGCTCAGGGATTCGATCTAGCAACTTTCCAGTTACTAGTCCAATTCCCTAAAGCCACTTGGCTACCTGCCACCCCTCTGTGGAATGACCCCTTCTGTGGAAAGCTAATACTCTCCGTTTTGCTCTTGGACACCCACAAGCCTCACTAGACTTGTCTGAAGGTCCCGGTACCAGTTTAAAAAATGAATGGAAGTATATATGGAGATAGTTTAGGCCTAAAATAAGGGGATAAAAACATTTAATAATTGTTTTTAGAAGTTTCCTGATCTTTCTTATTTCATAGCTATAGGACAGACACTTTTGGGGGGACTATCTTTTGTTCCATGTAGTGAATCTGTTATTCAATGTGTTTCTATTGGCTAATAGAAATAATGCCAAATTCAATGTATCCTCCAATCATTTTTGAAATATATTTTTTTGATACCTTAAGGGGTCTTGGAACCCCTCCCCTGGCTTCGACGGGGCTTAGACTCTAGTCTAGAGGGTTAATAACAAAGTATACTATATGTTCACAAAATAATCACCCAATATATATTAGATATTGTGTATTATTTGTATGGACAACTGTTCATAGATATAAATGTACTATAATGTTCTGTTATCTTGTGTTGCCTTTGTGTTTGTCCAGCATCTTATCTCAATCAAGATGACAGAGGAGTAATAATCCACAAGCGATAATTGTTAATGAGAAAATACTTTATGGTCAAAATGGTATATTAATGATGATCGATAAATAACGATAATCCCATAATAAAGATTTACTACCTTGGTAAAACTATTTTTGCAGACTATTTTTGCAGATTATGTGTAGCACCATCCACAGAAATGAAAGTGGACAGAAAGTGATGCTGCTCTGTACTCTCTACCAGAGATCATGTGTAACGTGGATGGTGCTGTTTTAAAAGCCTTACTAAACTCTGGGTGAAATCAATAATGAGGACATAATACAAGGTTTTGATCACTTTGAACCTGTGTATCCGGAAACCCAGTAATCTTTCATGGCTCTGTTCCCAGAGCTTCTGTGAGAGGAGACGAGTGGCAAAGGGCATAACACACAAGAATGCTTTATCAAGTGCAAAAGCAACAACACTGACCTGCTAATAAAAATACTTGTATTCCTAATGTCTGGGGCCAGGGTTTTGTCCTGACCATGTGACCTGACCAGGAACATCTCATGGCCTTGACCTTGCAATGGCAATTAAAAGATCCAACAAAGATATGAAGTACACGTGCTGTCACGTTCCTGACCTGTTTTCTCTTGTTTTGTATGTGTTTATTGGTCAGGGCGTGAGCGGGGTGGGCATTTCTATGTGTTGTGTTTCTATGTTGGGTTAAAGGGTTGCCTGGTATGGCTCTCAATTAGAGGCAGGTGTTTGGCATTTCCTCTGATTGAGAGTCATATTAAGGTAGGTTGTTCTCAATGTTTGTTTGTGGGTGATTGTCTCCTGTGTCTTTCGTGTCTGTGTATGTGCACCACACGGGACTGTCTTGGCTGTTCGTTCGTTTGATGTAGTCTGTTCCTGTTCGTGAGTTCTGCGTGTAGTTATGTAAGTTCCATGTTCAGGTCTGTCTACGTCGTGTTTGTTATTTTGTAATTTCCAAGTGTTTTCGTATTTCGTCTTCGTGTTTCAATAAATATCATTTATGTCTAATTACCTCGCTGCGTATTGGTCCACCGATCCTCCTCTCCTCGTCCGAGGAAGAGGAGGAAGACGACAGCCGTAACACGTGCTCCCACCACTCAGCAACAGTAATGAGTATCAGTGGTGGCTAGTGCCACTTTAAATCGAAGGATGGGCTTATTGGAATGGTTGGAATGGAACCGTATCACATTTTATTGTTATTACAATACCATTTATTTATTGCTTGCAGGGGACTGGGGGTGATGGTTGGGAAGGTGGCAGACACAGACACCTGGATAGCAAGTTGATGTTTTGTGCCGTTCTGCCTTTGTTTTAGCCGAGGGCCGCTCTCCCGATTAGATCCCCACCAGCCCTCTGTAGTGTAGGTGTGCGTACATATAATTATTATTTGTACTTTATAATTATTTTCTATTATGTATGTGTATATTTAAAATTAGTGTAGATTATTATTCTGGGGCATGAATGTTTGTGTATGTATATGTGTATTTGCATATGTATATATGTATGTGTGTGTGTGTGTGTGTGATGTATTTTTTTTTTTAAATATATACTTTTATATGTATTTTTTGGGTGTGTGTATGTATGTGGTGTATGTGTGTGTGTGTATATATATATATCTTTTTATTTATTTATTTAATTTTCTGATTGGGGTACGTTTAATTTAATCTTGTTTCCGATCTAACCCACAATATGTAAATGTACTGCTGTCTATGTCGGTTGCTGATGGTTCATGTTTAGACCGGCATTGCTTAGCAATATAATCTTGTGATGCTATATCTTGCTTATCTCAGGGATTGACCCAAGATMACYCTTAAGTGCGCAATATGTTTAAGAMGCAACTTATTCTCTTTAGGTTTATTAGATGCTAATTGAACACTTTATTCGCGGGAYCCTCCTCAGTTCATATGTTAGTAGAAGTTCTAGGATAGTGAGAGGTGAACGTATAGTTGGGATTTTTGTTTTACCTCTTGTTCGAGGTCGCGCCGTGCTTTTTTGGCATCGGCCAGATAATGTGTTGATTATTTTTATTTTTCTATTTTTTTCTCTCCTATTTGTGTATGCCTGTTAAAGGTGGGTTGATCGGGGGGGTAAATAGTGGGGAAAGTAGGGGAACAGGGTGGGAAGTAAAGGTGCTTGCAGGGGGGGAGGGGCTGGTTGGATACTGCTCGGGTGTAGCTGCTACATATGCTGATCGTGATGATTTGGTGCGCTTTCTTACCTTTTTATTGAGTTACATGTTATGCAGGCCACCATAGGAACTACAAATGAGAGGGGGGCGGGGCTCACATTCACTTCCTGGAATGTCAAGGGTTTAAACGAACCAATTAAGAGAGGCAAGGTCCTAGCCCACTTGAAAGCACTCTCGTCTGATATTATATTTTTGCAAGAAACCCATCTGAAAAATAATTCTCATAGCAGACTTAAATGTAGGTGGGTGGGGCAAGTGTATCACTCTAACTTCTCTGCCAAAACGAGAGGCACAGCGATTCTGGTACGGAAAGGAATTCCCTTTCTACATAAAACCACTATTGTGGATAAAGAGGGTCGTTTTGTGATCGTAATAGGAGAGATCCACTCTACTTCTGTAACTCTACTAAATATCTATGGGCCAAACATTGATAACCCCTCTTTTTCCAAAAGAGTCCTTGCCCTGATTCCAGATYTCTCCCARACTAACCTGYTCATTGGAGGGGACCTTAACTGTGTGCTAGACCAATATTTGGACAGATCCTCTACCCGGCGAACCCCCACCTCCTATTCAAGTGAATTCTTGAATACCTACATAAAGAATTCTAACTTATTTGATATATGGAGGATCACTAACCCTACGGGTAGGGAATACTCCTTTTACTCTCATGTTCACAATGTTTATACTCGAATTGACTACTTTTTGGTTGATGCTAAACTACTCCCCTATACCTGTAATGTGAGGTATCATGATATTATAATCTCGGACCACAGTCCACTCACCTTCTCCCTGAGATTGGGTGACATCGTACCAAACGAGAGGGTCTGGAGGTTGAATCCTCAGCTCCTCACAGAACCAACATTCTGTGAACATCTTAAAAACCAAATTACATTTTTCTTTGATACCAACGACAACAGAGAGACTTCCCCAACGTTATTGTGGGAAACACTTAAGGCTTATTTGAGAGGCTGTATCATCTCCTATCAGACTGCCAGGAGTAGGCTAAACAGGGGAAAATTGGTAGAACTGAAAGGACAAATTCACTTACTGGATAAGGAGAATGCTAGACATCCATCTATGGAGAAACATAAAAAAATTACCTCTTTAAATTTTGAATATAATCAGATTCTCTCAGCTAAAATTGCTAAATCTTTTCTCTACGCCAAGCAAAACTATTTTGAGTTTGGTGACAAACCACACAAATTACTCGCCAGACAACTTCGAAAAAATGTGAGTGACCGAATGATTCACAAAGTTAAATCTGCATCTGGGGAACTACTCTCTTCCCCCAAAGACATCAATGACAGATTCCGTCAGTTMTATGAGACTCTATATACATCTAAAGCAGATCCTAACCCCTTAATTATGCAAAACTTTTTGGAGGARTGTAATCTTCCTGCCCTGAACCAGGAAGATTCTAACTTCCTGAATAAGGAAATATCTCTTGAAGAAATTCGAGAAACAATTAAATCTCTAAAGAGTGGGAAGACCCCGGGCCCAGATGGATACCCTAGTGAATTCTATAAAACATTCAGCAACATGCTCTCTCCCTACCTGCACAAAATGTTGGTTCAGGCCAAGYAGGATGGAGCTCTCCCATCTACTTTGGATGAAGCATTCATTACAGTTATACATAAGAAGGGTAAAGATCCGGAAGAGGTAGGGTCATACAGACCAATATCCCTCCTTAATACAGACCAAAAGATTTGAGCAAAAACCCTGGCTAACAGGCTTAGCACTTTAATTGGCAAATTGGTCCATTCGGACCAGACCGGCTTTATCCCGAACAGAAACTCATTCTTCAATCTCAGGCGCCTCTTCAACATTATGTATTCTCAGAGGTTACCKAACGTGGACCTTGCCGTTATATCTCTTGACGCCGAGAAGGCTTTTGACCAAGTTGAGTGGTCCTATCTATTCAAAGTCCTACAGAAATGTTATATTGGAGATGGGTTCATAAATTGGATCCAGCTTTTATATAGGAACCCCTGTGCGAGAATACTCACTAACCAATCATTGTCGCCCRGATTTAACCTTTACAGAGGGACAAGGRAYGGTTGTGCGCTGTCGCCTATGCTCTTCGCCCTAATCATTGAACCTCTCGCTCAGGCGATTAGATCTSATGCAGCAATACACGGCTATAATACTAAAGATACTCTAAATAAGATTTCCCTATATGCAGATGACATTCTCCTCTATGTAACAGAACCCCAAGCTAGTATTCCAGCTATTCTTGATGTGATTAATTTGTTTGGTACCTTCTCGGGATACAGAATAAATTGGAACAAGAGTGAATTAATGCACATACGGTTACAAAACACCTCCTGGCTAGAACATCTTCCAGTTAAGTTATCTTCAGAAAAATTTACCTATCTAGGAATTGTAGTTACCAAACAACTAGACTCAATTATCAATCCTTTCATCTTGGATTATAAAACACACAGGATAGGTAAAAAACACCTCTGCAAATCCAAAATGGAAGGAGGATTGTCTCTCCCAAATTTTATATTTTATTACTGGGCCGCTAACCTCCGCGC
Source organism: Salvelinus sp. IW2-2015 (assembly GCF_002910315.2). Classification (NCBI taxonomy): domain Eukaryota; kingdom Metazoa; phylum Chordata; class Actinopteri; order Salmoniformes; family Salmonidae; genus Salvelinus; species Salvelinus sp. IW2-2015. The sequence goes on along the minus strand of NC_036851.1, from coordinate 33,483,521 downwards.
TGTTACGTTTTTGCTGGATGACGCACGTCCGTCACCCAGCTGGCTTAGTATGGAGCGGGAGGAGTGTCACCCCTTCTCTATTGGTGCTGTGATTTTGTCGCCTGTCAATCTGGAGAGGTCACTTTATCGTAACAATCCTATTATATATAGCACAGTCCGAATCTGGAAGCAAATTAAAACCCACTTTGAGCTTAGACCAATGTCATTCATGCTCCCTGTTGCCAGGAACCCCTCCTTTMCCCCCTCTAACCTTGATAACGCCTTTGAGCAATGGGGAGAGTTGGGGATAAGTACCATAGGGGATTTATATATAGAAGGGACCTTTGCTGCCTTTGAGTTGCTGAGGGAAACTTATAATCTTCCCAGAAGTAACTTTTTCAGATACCTACAAATCAGAGACTATGTTAGAAAACACCTCCCAACATTTGGGAACGCTAAGCCTTCCATGTTTGACGGATGCATAAAAACATCCCCCACCTCAGAAAAACTGATATCTCGTTTATATGATGCTTTTCAATCTGTTAGCACACCTTCTACAGATGCCATTAAGGGAAAATGGGAGGAAGAACTAGGGGCTGACATTTCGGTGGCCGACTGGGAAGATAGATTGGAGTATATCCACACCTGCTCCATTAACTCCAGACATCGTCTCATACAATTCAAGGTATTACACAGATTACACTATTCCAAAACCAAACTGCATAGGATATTTCCTGATACATCCCCTATGTGTGATAAATGTCAGGCTGCACAGGGTACACTACTCCACTGCTTTGCCCTATGCTCTAGCTTGTATGGTTACTGGTGTGGAATTTTTAGGATCCTCTCTGAAGTTCTGGAGACTTCAATTGACCCAGACCCGCTTCTGATAATCCTGGGAGTGTCTGATTCCCTAAACGGATTAACCAACCCTCAAAAACAACTCATCTCTTAGTCTCATTTCGGCAAAAAAACTAATCTTGTTGTTTTGGAAAAAGAGGGAAGCGCCCACTACCAAATTATGGCTCAGCGAATTGGCAAACACTGTACACTTAGAAAGAATTAGATATATTCTGAAAAATAAATTATCAACATTTGATCAAATCTGGCAGCCTTTCCTCTCTTACTTGGACCATTCGGCTCTGTGAATTTGTACTTTTTAACGCACTCTCAATTGTAATATTTTAATCCACCTTTGGGCAGCATGTGCTGGCACCACCCACCCGAGCAGTCGGAGGGGAAAGAAGGGAAGGGATAAGGGGGGGAAGAAGTGGGGAGGGATAAAGGGGGAATAAGTGGGCGGTGACACCTACCCTCTTTCTTTCTACCTGTCCTTGTTCTGTATGTCTTGTTTTGTAATATTTGTTTTGTACCCAGAACTCTGGGTCTTTTTGTTTCTGTCTGCTCTTTTATGTTTAGATAAGAATTGTATACCTGTCTTTTATACCTATACACCATTCTTGTGTGTGTTCAATAAAAAATATTTGAACGGAATGGAACCGTATCAAACACATGGTTTCATGGTACTTGTTGCCTTTTCCAATAGAACACCTTGAGTCGGTCAACAATACAGATGTAGGATCTTAATTTGATCACCCTGTTACAGGATAAATGTCAAACTTGTACTGTATTTGAGGTGTAAACAGGCTTTTGAAGTTTGTAATTTCCACTTTTAAATTTCAGACTTGATATTCACTTATGAAAAATGTATCAACCCCTACAAAAATGTCCACAATCCACATAATAACGCAGATAGAACAATGAGACAGATATTTCACCTGATGTATAGTTGTGAAGCATCAGCTTGTGTTTCCACTCACTACCAAATATGGTAGTGGGAGGAAGCACAGTGGCCGGCAGTGTGAGAAGATGGAACAAGATAGATTTTGGCCAACATTCTGCAAATTTTCTCATCGATGAAACATTTCATCTCAATACAGTTTTCTGTCCCCAAAACTAGAATCTATTATGAACAGAGTGGACTACGTTTTGCAGACTTTACCCTTTGCCAAAGTTTTTTTAAATTGTGTTGTTTAGAAGGAACTCAACGGCAAATTGAACTATTGCACACACACACTTAAACAAGGATCTCACCTTTAAGGCAAAGAAATTAAAACTTGAGAGTGGTATATGTAGGACAGTAATGAATGCTAGATTTTAAATGAATTTCAGACAAACTGATCAAGTTTTAATATAGTGATTACAACTTGCAAAGCCTCATACCTGTATCTCAAGGCAGCAGGTAGCCTAGTGGTTCGAGTGTCAGACTAGTAACTGAAAGGTTGCAAGATCAAATCCTTGAGCTGACAAGGTACAAATCTATCTTTTTGCCCCTGAACAAGGCAGTTAACCCACTGTTCCTAGGCTGTCATTAAAAATAAGAATTTGTTCTTAACTGACTTGCCTAGTTAAATAAAGGTAAAATTACATTTAAAAAAGGCCTAGTCACTCACAATCACGAATGGAGCATTCTATGGGTTAAACATTAACATATCAAAAGGTCTATGATGCATTATTACCCTTACAGTAGAATCTGACTGTCAAATGAACTGACAAATAAATATACACCGAACTTAAAAAAATGATCCGTTTTTTGTTTATTACGAAAGGAGGTATTAGCAATTTAGACATAAACAATATGGATGAATATCTCAACAATTTTATCTTCATACATTTCATGTTCAGTTCAACCTTACTGTTAGGCAGGATCTGGAGATTATAAAACGGTAAATAACATTCCCCGGAAGGTAGACACTCTACCCTAACAGGCKTCTGAAAATGTGTCATTGAAAAAAAAAATGGAAATAATCCACCCCCAAATATTTTGCATCACATAAGGCTGCTGAGGGGAGAACGGCTCATAAAAATGTCCGGAATGGAACAAATGGAATGGCATCAAACACCTGGAAACTATGTGTTTGATGTATTTGATACCATTCCACAAATGCCGTTCCAGTCATTCCCATGAGCCCGTTTTCTCCAATTAAGGTGCGACCATCCTCCTGTGCTTTGKATGTAGCCTCTTACCTCCTACTGGCTTCTTGTTTGAGCCACAATTTCAGACAAAGGGTCAGGGGATTTAGATAAGTAAGTACGGGCCTCAGCAAGTTGTAATAAAGTCTGGCTGCATGTACTGATTACTGAAGTTAAACCACACAGTTGTCACACACACACACCGCTCTGCAGATTTTGATATTAAGAAGAGCAAGGGGATATATTTTTCAAAAACTAACAAATAGCGACACTCAGTGGTTATGAAAGTGAAACTGCGGCTAGACAACCAACATCATCGTCTCCAAATCTTGCCAAATAAAAACACAAATTCAATAACAGATCGGAAAGCGTATCACCAACGTTTTGTCTCTCAGACATGGTTGGCATAGCCGTCATTGCCATCCTCTGTGTCCAGAGTTTTGGTGCGGTCCGTTTGCACTGAGGCATAGAGGTCAGAAAGCACAGAGACCGTGTCAGCATTGTTGTTGGCCACATTCACCTTCTCCACTTCCTGTGGCCCCTGTAGTGTCACTACGTCAGAGTACTCAATCTGGGGCTGTGGGGAGCTGCGGCCAGACAACATCTTTGGGGCCTTCAGAGTCAGGTTGGCATAACAGTCCTGCCTTTTAGAGGGCGCCTGACAGAAAGAAGACACATGGTAAATGTATGTTTAATAAAGGTCCAATGCAGCCCTTTTTATCTGAATATCAAATCATGTCTGAGTAACGGCAAAGTACCTTACTGTGATTGTTTTAATTAAAATAGTCAAAAAGAAACAAAAATAGCTTCTTAGCAAAGAGCAATTTCTCAAGAAAGAATTTAGCTAGGACTGCCTGGGAGTGGTCTGAATGGGGAGGAGAAAACGGAAAATTAGCTGTTATTGGCAGAGAGGTTTGGAACTCTTTTTCCTATTGGTCTGCTAACTAATTTACCGCTTGGTGATTTCACCAGGCAGGCCAAAACTTCATCCTACCAATACAGGCTGAAATTTCAGGTAGTCTTTTCAAACAGTTCTTACACAAAAAGGGTATTATCATAATTTCCACAATTTCGCAGTATAATTCCAACCACAAAGGGAAATCACATTTTTGACTATACTGGACCTTTTATATATAATCTTGTCGACCAGCCAGCACTCTCTAGCAATTGAGCCTGGGGACAAGGTTAGGTTTAATATACTATAGGACCTTTTGGTATGGGCCTATCCATGACACAAAGAGATAGGTAACACAAATAATGAACAATAACAGGAGACATCTGTGTTTCACAAGGAGAAGGTGTAGAAAAAGTAGCACCTGAGAACCACTTTTGATCGGACGATCTCTGACGGATGAGGAACTGAGTGGAAGTTCTTCTCCTGTCAACAAAGAGAAACCAGTTGTGAAAAAGAGGATAATTCAACCCTGGGTCACTCATCACATCGCAGTGCACATATTCCATGCAGTAAGATGGAATTGTATTTTCTTGATGTTATTACATGTAACTACATAGTAACTATACTACAAAACACATTTGAAAAACTAAATGACCTGTTTCATTACATTACGATTCACAATGCTTTGCTTTCGGGTGCTTATGATATACTCTGACAACAGTGAAACATTGACATTCAAAATGAAATTCAACTGAAATTCTGCAAGCAAGCATCTTCTGGGAACTTCTTCTCACTTGTCTGGGTGTAGCTGATGTTCCCATAGATAGGGTTGTCCTCCATGTCCCTCAGTCTCAGACTAAGACTGGTTGATTCCCATCGAGGATGAGGAGAGAGGAAACAGTGAGGTCATTAGCAAAACAGATATTAGCATGTAATAATAGTCCAAAACCATCATGATCAAACCAGATAAACAACTCTAAAGATGAATAAAGACAAAAAATCTGTGATCCAGAGCCATGTAGATACTGTATCTATATCTGTCTATATACTGTATATATGGCTCTGCATCATTCATTGCAGCCCCATCAGACAGACAATTAATCTGTCATTAAACCTTTTTGTCCCTTTGTCCCTCATTTGTCCCTCTGTCTAATCATTACAGTTTTTCTCAATTGCCTACAAGCATTTTTTGGAACAAAACAGTAAATACATTTTCCAGATGTAGTTGCCTTCTCAAAACATAAATACATTAATCAAAACTATATTATACCGTCAAAATTGCAAATTCATGAATCAAAATAACACGAATGCCTGCAAAAAGAATAACACAACCATATTTCCCTTAGTCCAAGCAGACAAAACACAGTTCGTCTGTCTTTTAAATATCCCAGTAGATAAATACATTGTTTTTGCAGTCACTAAATCATGAAGATCAAATTTGGAAGAGCAACTATCCAAAGGTGCAGAATTATGGGCAATTACTCTCCGTTTTTGCATATTTCAGCAAACAATTTCATACACATCAAATTATTCAAATAAAAATAATTTAAAAAATACATTGTTTGCAGGATTCAGATTGAGAGATTCAGATTCAGAGTGTTTAATAGTCACATGTACAGGGTTGCAGGTGTTATTGCAGGGTACAGGGGAAATCGTAGGCTCCAAGCTCCAGCATGCAGGACTTAGTGAAATAAAATAATTAAAATGGTAATAAAAAACAAAACAATAGAAATAGCCCTATATACATCCTAACTGTAGTAGTGATGAATAAATAAGTGTTCATTGGTGTGGAGGCAGAGTAAAGACTGTTTAGGGGTGTGGGGGAATGACCATAGGGTGAGAAGCATGACCATTGAGGGGGTGTGAAATAAAAACAATCAAAATAATATACACTGCTCAAAAAAATAAAGGGAACACTTAAACAACACAATGTAACTTCAAGTCAATCACACTTCTGTGAAATCAAACTGTCCACTTAGGAAGCAACACTGATTGACAATAAATTTCACATGCTGTTGTGCAAATGGAATAGACAACAGGTGGAAATTATAGGCAATTAGCAAGACACCCCCAATAAAGGAGTGGTTCTGCAGGTGGTGATAACAGACCACTTCTCAGTTCCTATGCTTCCTGGCTGATGTTTTGGTCACTTTTGAATGCTGGCGGTGCTTTCCACTCCTCAGTGTAGCATGAGACGGAGTCCTAAACCCACACAAGTGGCTCAGGTAGTGCAGCTCATCCAGGATGGCACATCAATGCGAGCTGTGGCAAGAAGGTTTGCTGTGTCTGTCAGCGTAGTGTCCAGAGCATGGAGGCGCTACCAGGAGACAGGCCAGTACATCAGGAGACGTGGAGGAGGCCGTAGGAGGGCAACAACCCAGCAGCAGGACCGCTACCTCCGCCTTTGTGCAAGGAGGAGTAGGAGGAGCACTGCCAGAGCCCTGCAAAATGACCTCCAGCAGGCCACAAATGTGCATGTGTCTGCTCAAACGGTCAGAAACAGACTCCATGAGGGTGGTATGAGGGCCCGACGTCCACAGGTGGGGGTTGTGCTTACAGCCCAACACCGTGCAGGACGTTTGGCATTTGCCAGAGAACACCAAGATTGGCAAATTTGCCACTGGCGCCCTGTGCTCATCACAGATGAAAGCAGGTTCACACTGAGCACATGTGACAGACGTGACAGAGTCTGGAGACGCCGTGGAGAACGTTCTGCTGCCTGCAACATCCTCCAGCATGACCGGTTTGGCGGTGGGTCAGTCATGGTGTGGGGTGGCATTTCTTTGGGGGGCCGCACAGCCCTCCATGTGCTCGCCAGAGGTAGCCTGACTGCCATTAGGTACCGAGATGAGATCCTCAGACCCCTTGTGAGACCATATGCTGGTGCGGTTGGCCCTGGGTTCCTCCTAATGCAAGACAATGCTAGACCTCATGTGGCTGGAGTGTGTCAGCAGTTCCTGCAAGAGGAAGGCATTGATGCTATGGACTGGCCCGCCCGTTCCCCAGACCTGAATCCAATTGAGCACATCTGGGACATCATGTCTCGCTCCATCCACCAACGTCCACGTTGCACCACAGACTGTCCAGGAGTTGGCGAATGCTTTAGTCCAGGTCTGGGAGGAGATCCCTCAGGAGACCATCCGCTACCTCATCAGGAGCATGCCCAGGCGTTGTAGGGAGGTCATACAGGCACGTGGAGGCCACACACACTACTGAGCCTCATTTTGACTTGTTTTAAGGACATTACATCAAAGTTGGATCAGCCTCTAGTGTGGTTTTCCACTTTAATTTTGAGTGTGACTCCAAATCCAGATCTCCATGGGTTGATAAATTTGATTTCCATTGATCATTTTTGTGTGATTTTGTTGTCAGCACATTCAACTATGTAAAGAAAAAAGTATTTAATAAGAATATTTAATTCATTCAGATCTAGGATGTGTTATTTTAGTGTTCCCTTTATTTTTTTGAGCAGTGTATAATATATATATATTAATAACTGCAAAAGTAATGAATGTCGTCGGTGTGGGGGCAGAGTAAAAGTCCCTTGGGGGGGGTGTCCATAGTGGGAGTAGCAGGGGAGAGGGGGGAGCAGGTAGCTGACTAGTGGTGGCTATTCAGCAGCCTGATGGTCTGAGGGTAGAAACTATTGGCCAGTCCTCCAGTTTTTACCATGATTCTCCTGTACTCTCCACGTCTGAGTGATTGAAGCAGGGAGAACAGGCCATGGCTTGGGTGGCTGGAGTCCCTGAGAATCGGCCATCCTGCAACACCTGGTGTTGTAGGTGTCCTGTAGGGCAGGCAGTGTGTACCCAATGGTGCGTTCGGCTGCACGTATCACCATCTGAAGAGTCTTGCAGTCCGCAGAGGTGGAGTTACCGTACCAGGCTATGATGCAGCCCGACATTATGCTCTCAATGGTTCTCCTGTAGAACACTGTGAGGGTTCTCGGGGACAGGCCGAATTTCTTCAGCATCCTGAGGATGAAGAGTCGCTGTCGTGCCTTCTTCACCACGTGTCCATGTGGTTAGACCATTTCAGCTTCTCTGAGATGTATACGCAGAGGAAATAGAAGTTATTGATCGTTTCCATGGCGGCCCTGTTGATGAGGATGGGGGCGTGCCCCAGCCTGGTTCCCCCTGAAGACCACAATCAGCTCCTTTGTTTAGCTAACGCTGAGGGGGAGGTTGCTTACCTGGCACCACACCGTCAGAGTGCCTACCTCCTCCCTGTAGGCTGTCTCGTCGTTGTTGGTAATCAGGCCTACTACTGTTGTCGTCATGGAACTTGATGATGGAGTTGGAACTGTGTGATGCCACACACTCGTGGGTATACAGGGGAATACAGGAGGGAACTGAGAACGCACCCTTGTGGGGCACCCGTGTTYAGAATCACTGTTGAGGAGGTAATGTTGCTTACCTTCACCACCTGGGGGCGCCCGGTCAGGAAGTCAAGGACCAGTTGCATAGGGAGGAGTTCAGGCCGATCGCTGTGAGCTTTCTAATGAGCTTATAGGGCACTATGGTATTGAAGGCCGAGATGTAGTCGATGAACAGCATCTTATGCATTTCTTTTGTCCAGCTAGGTGAGGGCAGTGTGCAGTGCAATGGCYATTGCATCGTCCGTGGAGAGGGTCGAGAGTGTTGGGGAGGGAGGAGGTGAGTGCTACTGGTCGGTAGTCGTTCAGTTACTTTCCCTTTCTTTAATTTTTTTATAGCAGAGTTTTGACTGTTAGATGCACATCAGCTGTAGTGATGCATAAAACAGTGGAAAGAGGCATGCTGCTAGCCACCATTGTAACGGAGAACAAGCACCCACATGTGGACTATTTGGCCTCCCCATCTTTCCAGACCAGATTTATACCCCCCAGAAAGGCTGGATGTTCTGCCCCTGCCTGCTATGAGAGTGAGTAAGTGAGCCAGCCAGCCAGCCAACCAACACTTTAGCCAGATTCATTCATCGGTATCATCACAATCTAATTCCATGTAGTCAATACATAGGCTGATTTGTTCGTAGTTTTGGAGACTTTCCTTTGGTGCACAGAAACAAAATCCACAGTAGAAATAAGGAAAGGTGAATACAATGGAGGAACACAATTGATATGAATGTATAGCCCTCAATCTATACCAAAGTAATTATCTATAATGGAATGTAAAATTGTTGGAGATTATGATTTAAGATTGCCGGAAACAGAACACAATTGCCCACATTTCTCCTCTGACAAAAACGTTGTGTTAATATTCTGATGACATATGTATTTAAAGTTTTGCAAAAGGTGGTCTAAGATATGCAAGTCAGGTACAAAACCAAGAATATGATCAGAAGATCTGTAAATGGATTTGAGCACAGATCAAAAAATTGCTTGTAGGAAATTGAGAAACTGCAATTAGATACACACCTCCTTCTGAAGCGGGGCAGAAATGTATTTCCTTTATCTGTAACAACAAAAGAGTGTTCTCTGTCAGTATTTTCTTTTAAATCAGAGGTTGTGTTAACCATTGACTTCAGTCTTACCTGTACAATGTGTTGCGATACAGCAAAGAATATTCCAGCACACTGAAAAGACCAACATTGTGCTGACAACTGACAGTAGGATCCACAGCTCAAAAGACCCGCAGAAAATACCAAAAACTATGGGGAGTACAACAACAAGAAAGAGAACAGGTGTATAACCGTTAGTATATGTTGTTTTCTTTGCATTGGGCTGACAAGACTTTATGGCAAGTCTGACAAAGACTTTCGGGTCTAAATTTTGCACAATAAAACGGCAGGTGCATGGAATAGTGTGTGGGTATTCATCTTTCTTTCAAGATTTGATGGCTTGTCATGTGTAATATGTCTATAGCTCCAGAAGACACTGAATTGAATAAATAGTTCAAKGTAAACTAAATGAACCAACACACTGTTGTATATCCTCCCACATGTATTTTGGGAGCCTACAACAGTGTGTGGGTTCATTTGGATTACACTGTGTAATACATTTTCAAAAATGTAACGTTGACACCTTTGAGCCTGAAGAGTTTTGAGTTTCATTTTTTTTATGGCATGTAAATTTGACCTTTTTGACCTCTTGATGAGAATAAAATATTGTCTAACTTCAAACAAGCTTTAAAAAGGACACCACAATATCCACTGTTCCTAGGCCGTCATTGAAAATAAGAATTTGTTCTTAACTGTCTTGCCTAGTTAAATAAAGGTAAACAAATAAAATATTGTGAGTTAAAATAGATCAGACTTACCTGTTGTTTGAGTGCTGCTGTTACAGCTATCTGCCATGATTGCGAGTTTATAAACCTGATCAATTCAGACTCGCTTGACAAAAATAAAATAAAAAATAATTGTATCCCTCCCTGCGACTCTCTAAAATATTGATCCAAGATGTAATTGTATTGAAGCGTAATTCTGTACTAAACTATTATATTTGTATTTTAAGGTGTTGGTTTTAGTGATGCAGGTTCATCTAGGGTTCTTTCTGGGAGTTTGCTGCAGGATGTTAGCTTGTCATTTCTTTTGTGCATCAGCAGGGCAATCTGCAGAAAACCACAATCCTTCCTATGAAAACAACTCATGCTGAGCCACATTTTGCTAATGCGCAAAAGAGAGAGAATATTTTGTGTGAGTTTTATACCAAGGGATGCAGCACCGCTTTATTTTTGACTGAAAGATTAGGACACATTTTTGGTTTTGTACGTTTTGGGACATGTACTAATGTGTTTGCTAGTGTGCTAAAAAAAAGAAAAATATAGTGTCTGCAAAGATATTTAAAAAATATTATAAATATTTAGACAGCGTAGGCCTAAAATGATCTACTATGGTTAACTATACTGAAAACCCCCCCCCCCCCCCCCCCAACATAAGTTAATTTAATTGTCGATTATGGATGGAAGAATGACATGTGCTTTTGTTGTTGTTGATTCAATCAATTTCTCCTAAACAGTTTGACAATACCTATACGTGCTTAGTATGGGCGTGACTTAAAACTCTTATCCCACGTCTTCTCTAACTTTTCTTCCTTTTCCTGAGTGCTGATGTGTATGTAGCAAGCTACGAACTTGACGCAGCAAAATGTTCAATTTCGGATCAAAAATACTTTTACTTTTACTCGTGGCTTTCCCATGTGGCCTGATATCCTTCGGTAAGTCATTTTATCCTTCTGAATTTGTATTCGTCACTCCAGCGGTGCAGAGTTCATTGCAATAATGAAACGTTAACAAAGTTAACATTGACGTGGCATAACGCAGTTTTTCATTCAGTGATATTTAACGTTTGAAGACTGCATTGTCTTAAAGCTTCGTGCTCAATATCCATATTTGATTAATTAAGTAAACAAATGCATTTAACATAAAATTATAGCAGGAACATAAAACTTTGGGAAGCTTTCTCAATATATGCTTGTTGAGACATTGCATGCTTATGCAAATGAAACATTTCCATAGATGTAGTTTTATGGTGAAAGACAATAAGAACCTTAAATAGAGAAACAAAAATGACACATTTTTCAAGACAAAATGTGTCTGGTAGGCAATATTGTTTCTATACAGAACTAGTATTCTGCACTAGAGCGCAAAAAAAAAAGATATTCACAAAGTTTAGCATATCTTTGCAGGGAGGCTCTTATTTTGAATTGTGCTGCCAGCATAATATACTGCTGCTAGGAGAACGGTAATCTCTACTCTGAGTTCCCCTTTTTCTATGGTGACGTGTCCCAGGATCATCGTTGCGTTAGTACTGTGTTGATGCATTGTAACACCCGTGTGAGGCGCTGACTTTTACGTTGTATCTTGCCTGTTACATAGTGTTCAAATTGTTACAATAGGGCAGGCCTACTACTAAATGATTGGCTTTGCAATTTGTTATACAAAGTTTATACAGCATTTTCGATTAATTAGGCCTACCAATCATGAAGCATAACAGGACCTAGTTTTAGCCTTTAGGCTAAACATTCTTTGTGAACGAGCACAATGAACTAATCTCTTTTCATGATCACTTGTATCTATTTAGTAGTGTCACTAGTTTACATTTATTTGATCCATTGTATCCTATGTGTATTTTTTGTGAAGATGGACAAACTAGGGGTAACGTCAGGTTAAGAGGCCTGGCCTTTTTAACAGGTGGCGAGTTGAAGTCACAATTATCATCAGATATTATAGCAATTTATGCAATGTGTATGTGTTTAAATGCACACATTGCTAATGGCTTCTTCTCTCTGTTTGGACAGGCCAAGTATCTGCAGACTCTGAGTCTGCGGAGGACATTTCCCCAGATTCAACAGTCGATGAGGAGGAGGAGGAAGAGGACGAGGTGCTGGTGGAAGAAGATCAGGTCCCAGGCTCAGTATGTGATGTTGTTCGAACTGGGATGAAAGCGGCTTCTATTGTCCCTGCCAAATGAACCAGACAGTTGTTTGACATATTGCTATTTGATTTGATATTTTGAAATCTCTCAGGAAACAGAAGATGACATAGATGAAGATGCTGCAGTTGGAGATGTAACCTCTCACCCTGATGCTGACACCACCATTGTCTTTGTGACTGGGGAAGGTTGGCCTTCTCTTCCTTGATGAAGACTTTCATATCATTTTACACTCAGTCATTCATTGTAAATTTAAAGGCTAATATGCAAGACAGTGTTGAATGTAATTATTCATTCACATCAATGGTTTAATTTGTATATCTTTGTGCCCTCTATCCAGAGTTCCCAGCCAATGAGATTGTGAAGTTCCTGGTGGGTTTCACCAACAAGGGAAGCCAGGATTTCACTGTCCATTCCCTGGAGGCCTCCTTCCGTTACCCTCAGGACTTCCAGTTCTACATACAGAACGTGAGTCTGGGCTCTCGGATGCATGACGCCTGCATGCCTCATCTGAGGAATAGAAAGTCCCCATGAAAACACACATGATTCTGTAACACTTCATACATTATAATGGGGTTTGTAATCTGTTTACTTCCAATTTATTAACTAACAATTACTATAATATTAACTTATTATAAAGCCTTTACAAACCCGATAACATATGTATTACCTATTATAGATGACAGTTAGTTCAAAAACAGTGTGTTGTATTTACCAAATATACATGGAATGCCCTGTAAAATGTAGTATTGGGAACTTTCTGCCATTGTTGATCAGAAAAGTAGACAAGATGTTTTTGGTATCTAGTTCACAGCCTTGCCCCTGAGCACTGTGGTCCAGCCCCAGAAGCAGGCCTCCTTTGAGTACTCCTTCATCCCTGCTCAGCCTATGGCTGGTCGTCCCTTCGGCCTGGTTATCCTACTCAACTACCAGGACAGTGAGGTGAGACTAGATTTATTGATTGTTTTTATTATTGGAATGTTTTGCATCTTCAGTATGCCCAGCTCATATGGGTTGTTGACCAGGTGTTCAGGCATCACCCTGACCAGGTTCAGAAGTTCCTTGGAATGTATGTCCTGAGGCGCTGATCTTGTGTTTTGACTGTTCCGCAGGGCAACGGTTTCCAGACGGCCATTTACAACCAGACCGTCACTATCGTTGAGCTGGAGGAAGGACTGGATGGAGAGACGTAAGCATTTCTTTGCATACATCAATTCTATTTTTATGCCAGTATTTGGTTATTTTAATTTATGTTTTAGGTACATTTGTTAAAATATTTTAACTCATTTTTATAGTATGACATGTTTTCCTTTGTTTCTCCTCCAGAATATTCATGTATATCTTCCTGACTGGATTGGTTGTCTTGGCGGTCTTTGGCATGTACCAGGTGCTGGAGTCTAGGACGGTACGAGTTTCATGAATCTAAATTGTCATAGTCTAAAATATCTCCACCTCTTTACATATGGTGTTGAATGTTACATTAAAAATGAGCACCAGGGTGAATGAAGTGATGACCTTTCATCTATGTTGTGCAGAGGAAGAGGTTCCCTGTGAAGGTGGAGACGGGCACTGGTGGGATGAACGGTGTGGACATAAGCTGGATTCCCCAAGAGACCCTCAACATCATGAGTAAGTTGAGCTTTGTCATGAGCTTTAATACTCTGTCATAGCTTTGTGCAGGAAGACAAATTCAAACTCTGCTTATAACAACCACTTTTTTGGAAGTGTACTTGAAAAGGCATCCTCTGTTTTAATCTTGTCTGTACAAAGATGAATATCAACTCAAATGGCTGTATTGACCATCTCTCTTTCTCTCACACTCTCTCTTACTCTCTTTGTCTCGCTCTCTCTTACAGGCAAGGCATCGGCATCCCCTAAAGCCTCCCCAAGGAAACGCACCAAGAGAGCGGTGGGAGTAGATCAGTAAACCATTCCAAGATGCGGCCGTCTTCATATCAATGTCCACCAGGCCCATGTTCAAGGCCCATGACATCACAACCGTCAACACCATCAACCTCTGCTCAACCTCTGGGTGGACCTAGTTAGTTATCCAAGAGCTTTTCGCCGCTGATACATAGGCATACGCCAAATGTCTCAATGTCAAGGGTTCTTGGACTGAAGAGACTGGTGTCACGAATGTGTCCCATTTAGACACCACTCTAGTTGAACATGGTCATAATTGTGCAAATTTGGCCCACATTTTGTTTAATTAAAGGAACTTGTTTTTTATCACTGTGTGGTTGAAACACTAAAGGACTGAGTAATTTAATCACCATGCCAGCTCCATGGAAGACATGGGGAAGACTTGGGGAGTTTTAGACCTGCCAAAGAAAGCTATAATGCTACACCAAGTATTTCAATCAAAATCTTTTTTTACTTTTACAAATGTATTTAAATACTTAAATTCCTGAAGTATTATGATATTGAGCTTTTAGTTCTATTTCATTCAGTGCCTTAGTGGCTGACTCCCTGTCTGCACGGTCAGGAATTGAGATAGTGACCAAAAGGGTCTCCCAAGTTCCTCCAAGGGAAAGTTTTCCTTAATGTGGACCAGGTTTTTCAGTGTCATACTTTGGAATATCATAAAGATGCTTTGAAAGGCTCAGTGAAGAGAATTTCAAAAGAAAAGGCCATCAGCTACCAGGTTACATTGTTAAATGTGAATGATACAAATGCATTTGAAAAGGTACTTGCTTTCAGAGTCAGGTTTCATTTTTCCCAAACCATACTACAATAAATGTAACTGGTTGAATTATGAATTATAATTTTTTTCACACATACTACGCTGACACTCCAACACACACAAACTACATATGCACACACACAAAACACACATGCATATTGCCGCCACACACWCTTTCACACTCTTCACACACTGCAGCTACTCTGTTTATTAACTATACTGATTGCCTAGTCACTTTTACCTACATGTACATGTTACCTCAGTCACCTCAACTACCTCGTACCCCAGCACATTGACTCAGTACCAGTACTCCTTGTACTGTATATAGCCTTGTTATTGTTATTTTATTGTGTTTCTATTTCCTTTTTATTTTATATAATTGTCTTTTTAAATCTGAATTGTTGGGAAAGGGCTCTTAAGTAAGCATTTCATGGTAAAGTCTACACCTGTTGTATTTGGAGCATGTGACAAATACATTTGTTTTGATTTCATGCCTCAATTTATGAAGCTCTGAAATAAGCACTTTATTTGGACTTTTGATTTTGCTCAATATTATTCTCAGAGAAATCAAAGATGACTGATGTCAGATTGACAAGGGATCCGARTGAGAGGAGAGTGTCCATATGTACCAATGGGCTATTTGTCCGTCAGCAAATGAGAGACATGGGATGGCACTAAACGTATCTCTGGCGAAGAGCGTTGATGAGGTGAGAGAAGCGCTCTGAGACGAAGCACGCACGCGAGGGGCAGGTTAAGTAACGTCACAGTTGTTATCATGTTTTGGATCGAGAATAAACTGCAACTGATACTGCAAATGTCAATCGCCTCCTGGTAACCAGATAGGACGCCATAAGTAATTTATCTTGATCGATTCATCTTACTTCGCTTTGATTTTTTTTCTCAATTTATGAGCGACTTTGTCGGATCCCACAGATGGCGAGAGGCACCCTCCGCTGGGTTTGATATGGGAATGGGATTTACGTCAGCGAAGATTCTAATATTTTGTGCATGTATTACATTAGGTAAGACGGGTTCAATTATCGTTCTAGATACATATTTATTTGTAGAATAATAATTTGTCATATTACACGAATTTATTTTTCGACACCACTGTATTGGCTCTGTTTTTATAATAAATTGGATGAAACGTAATATTTTATTAATTAAGGGTGTAGGCTAAATGTAGATGTTGCATGCAGGGTGAGAATAGAGTTGTAGCCTACTATTTGACAGTGCCAAGCCTTTTTCATATTTTAAGTGCTTATCAATAACTCATTGTCACTCAGGTGTGTGCAGTTAGATTTTGGAGTGCTTGAATGATATTTGACCAGAAATAGACTTGCAGTGTTGTGCTGGTTTGGGGTCACAAAGTACTGAGTATGGCTGGAGGGTGGTCCGGAGGGGGACTAGGCCCCATCCTGAAGTTGGAGAATTGTGCATTTTTCAAACACCTGAAACATTTTTTCCCCTGCAATCAAGAGCCATAATCATTATGCTTAATTCTATGTAAAAAAAATATATATATATGTACATTTCTCTGCATATTTAAGTTTACCTCTTGAGCTGTATCCTCCTGACTGGTGGTTCTTTTTTTAAAGAAACAAAATATGCTTCTCTGGTAAAAATGATTGAAAGGAATGTGAGTTGTATTCAGTAATTGCTTGCTTTTCTGAAGTCTACCAACCTTGCCAGCAGGTATGGCAGCTATTTAATTGTGTCCTTATTTTACCAGGTAAGTTTTATAATCTACAGGTACAACCCYCAGAATAGTTACAGGGGAGCAGAATGATCCAATTGGAAGCTGGGGATGATTAGTTGGCCATGATGGTATGAGGGCCAGATTGGGAATTTAGCCAGGACACCAGGGTTAACACCCCTACTCTTACAATAAGTGCCATTGGATCTTTTAGTGACCACAGAGAGTCAGGACACCTGTTTAATGTCCCATCCAGAAGACAGCAGCCTACACAGGGCAATGTCCCCAATCACTGCCCTGGGGCATTGGGATCTTTTTTAGATCAGAGGAAATAGTGCCCTCTACTGCCCCTCTAACACCACTTCCAGCAGCATCTGGTCTCCCATCCAAGACCAATCCTGCTTAGCTTTAGTGGCAAGCCAGCAGTGGGTTGCAGGGTGGTATGCTGCTTGATTGATAGCATGAAATGGCTTCTTGGTAGCTAGTTATGAGGTTGGGAGATTGGTAACCTATCTAGGCTAGCTAAAGCCAACGTCATAAAATTGCTAGGTGGCCAGTAGTATTACAGCTAATATATATTTTTAAATATCATTATTATTATACAGTGCCTTGCAAAAGTATTCATCCCCCTTGGCGTTATTCCTATTTTGTTGGATTACAACCTGTAATTTAAATAGATTTTTATGTTGATTTCATTTAATGGACATACACAAAATAGTCAAAATTGGTTAAGTGAAATTTAAAAAAATTACTTGTTTCAAAAAAAGTGGTGTGTACATATGTATTCACCCCCTTTGCTATGACGCCCCTAAATAAGATCTGGTGCAACCAATTACCTTCAGAAGTCACATAATTAGTTAAATAAAGTTAACCTGTGTGCAATCTAAGTGTCACATGATCTGTCACATGATCTCATTATATATACACCTGTTCTGAAAGGCCCCAGAGTCTGCAACACCACTAAGCAAGCCGCACCACCAAGCAAGCGTCACCATGAAGACCAAGGAGCTCTCCAAAGTTGTGGAGAAGTACAGATCAGGGTTGGATTATAAAAAAACATCTGAAACTTTGAACATCCCACGGAGCACCGTTAAATCCATTATTAAAAAATTTAAAGAAAATGGCACCACAGCAAACCTGCCAAAGAGTGGACAGCCCACCAAAACTGACGGACCACGCAATGGGTGTGCCACAGGTGCCACAGGGGGGTGCCACAGGGTTCAATCCTATGGGGGTGCCACAGGGTTCAATCCTCGGGCCGACTCTCTTCTCTGTATACATCAATGATGTTGCTCTTGCTGCTGGTGATTCTCTGATACACCTCTACGCAGACGACACCATTCTGTATACTTCTGGCCCCTCTTTGGACACTGTGTCAACTAAACTCCAGACGAGCTTCAATGCCATACAACTCTCCTTCCGTGGCCTCCAACTGCTCTTAAACGCAAGTAAAACTAAATGCATGCTATTCAACCGATCACTGCCCGCACCTGCTCGCCCGTCCAGCATCACTACTCTGGACGGCTCTGACTTAGAATACGTGGACAACTACAAATACCTTGGTGTCTGGTTAGACTGTAAACTCTCCTTCCAGACTCACATTAAGCATCTCCAATCCAAAGTTAAATCTAGAATCGGCTTCCTATATCGCAACAAAGCATCCTTCACTCATGCTGCCAAACATACCCTCGTAAAATTGACCATCCTACCGATCCTTGACTTCGGTGATGTCATCTATAAAATAGCCTCCAACACTCTACTCAACAAACTGGATGCAGTCTATCACAGTGCCATCCGTTTTGTCACCAAAGCCCCATACACTACCCYCCATTGCGAACTGTACGCTCTCGTTGGTTGGCCCTCGCTTCATACTCGTCGCCAAACCCACTGGCTACAGGTTATCTACAAGTCTCTGCTAGGTAAAGCCCCGCCTTATCTCAGCTCACTGGTCACCATAGCAGCACCCACTCGTAGCACGCGCTCCAGCAGGTATATCTCTCTGGTCACCCCCAAAGCCAATTCCTCCTTTGGTCATCTTTCCTTCCAGTTCTCTGCTGCCAATGACTGGAACGAACTGCAAAAATCTCTGAAGCTGGAAACACTTATCTCCCTCACTAGCTTTAAGCACCAGCTGTCAGAGCAGCTCACAGATTACTGCACCTGTACATAGCCCATCTATAATTTCTGTCTCTTATACACATCTAGATGTGTATAAGAGACAGCCTTTGCACCCCATTATTTCTATCTCTACTTTACACTTTCTTCCACTGCAAACCAACCATTCCAGTGTTTTTTTTTTTACTTGCTATATTGTATTTACTTCGCCACCATGGCCTTTTTATATTTTTATTTATTTATATATATATTTTGTTTGCCTTCACCTCCCTTATCTCACCTCACTTGCTCACATTGTATATAGACTTATTTTTCACTGTATTATTGACTGTATGTTTGTTTTACTCCATGTGTAACTATGTGTTGTTGTATGTGTCGAACTGCTTTGCTTTATCTTGGCCAGGTCGCAATTGTAAATGAGAACATGTTCTCAATTTGCCTACCTGGTTAAATAAAGGTGAAATAAAATACATTTTTAAAAAATCCAATTGAGAATCTGTGGTATGACTTAAAGATTGCTGTACACCAGCGGAACCCATCCTACTTGAAGGAGCTGGAGCAGTTTTGCCTTGAAGAATGGGCAAAAATCCCAGTGGCTAGAAGTGCCAAGCTTATAAAGACATACCCCAAGAGACTTGCAGCTGTAATTGCTGCAAAAAGTGTCTCTACAAAGTATTGACTTTTGGGGGGGGGTGAATAATTATGCACGCTCAAGTTTTCAGTTGTTTTGTCTTATTTCTTGTTTGATTCACAATTTTAAAAAAATGTCATCTTCAAAGTGGTAGGCATGTTGTGTAAATCACATGATACAAACCCCCCAAAAATCTATTTTATTTCCAGGTTGTAAAGCAACAAAATAGGAAAAATGCCAAGGGGGTGAATACTTTTGCAAGCCACTGTATTTGGGGAGGGGGCATTGGATTTAATGTGCAGTGGGACACTGCAAATGATCCAGGCAAGCAACCAAATCTGGGGGCAGTTGCTCTATTCTCAGAATCCCAATATAACCCATGCCTTGATATACTTCAATGTTTTCTATGCCTTAAAATCAATCATTCAAGCTTATATAACAGACAGTGGCTATTACAGTGGCTTTGGACACCTTATCCCTGACACCTGAGCCTAAGTGATCAATAAGGGGGTGGGAGGGAGGAGGTAGATGGGAGAGAATTGTGACATGAACCATTCTCACAGGTAGCCTATGCTGATTATATCTATTAACGGACATATCTGCTGATGGCATCATCCACCCTTTGAAGCATCTCTAAATCACAGGAGGACAAATATCTCCAAAGCAATCTCGTCATTAAAACTACATTGAGAGGCCATTTTGAAAGACTGGAAGAAAAACGTTAGCTAAACTTCCTGGGAGGGATGCTGAGAGCTGTTATGTCTCTGTTTCCTCCATTTTAACTCCAAGAACAACAAAGAAGGAGGGTGACCTACTTTTGGCATCCTCCCATTTGTTTCAGAAGACACTCTTCGCTTCAAACAGGGAGATGGATAAAGATCTGGATCAGTGGAGGCTGGTGGGAGGAGCTATAGGAGTACGGGCTCATTGTCATGGCTGGAATGGAATTAATTGAACGGTATCAAAAACATCAAACATATGGAAACCACATGTTTGACTCCATTCCATTCACTGCATTCCTGCCATTACAATGAGCCCTTCATCCTACAGCTTCTCTCACCAGCGTCCACTGATCTAGATAAAGATGATACTAGAGCCTATTGTTATTCTATCATGACATAAAACAATTATATTTGGCCTCTGTAAGAGCAATGGCTGAATTGTACAATAAAACCTATGGTAAAAATGAACAAGCAGGATATGTACCATATGGATACAATATTATTTTTTTCACAACAGGCAATATAATGGCCTTTCTTTCCTTAATGCATTTGGATGTATTTTTCTCTCTGTGTGTGTTTTGCAGTGTCCCTGGCTGTGGCAAGAGACTCAGCGGCGGATGTGAAGTGTGAGAATATTTACAGGGACTTCTCTGACTGTGTTCTGGAGCTGGGGGAGAGCATGGATAACTACCAGGAGAATGTGACCAGCGAGATGGGAGTGGAAGCTGTGTGTAGGTGAGAGGGGTGTGTGTGTCTGTGTGCATGTGTGTGTGTGCAACGTACAGCATCCTCTACATAGCTGCATCTGTGTTTGCAATGCACCGGGATCTCATGGGACCTGATTACTCTTACGACTGGGGTGAAACAAGTTCCCTGTGCAGCATCAGATCTAATTTCTGTGGCTACAAAATAAAGCTGGGTTGATCTTGCAAAACGCTAGAATAAAAACTGTTACAGTTWCACTGGACAGTAGTATAAAAAACATTAATAAACCAAAAATACTCCTGTAAAACACACCTTTGGCCATGTGTGTTACAGGTGAGCTTTGAAGCCTGGCATGTGAGGCGATTAAAGTGCCAGATAAATCAAATCAATGACATTCTTCAATCCAATAGATTGAAAACCAATGGCATGTTTTCATGTCAAATATGTAACAGGTAGTGGATTTGTGGAAGACCCTCTTGTAAAGCACTTTGAGACAACTACTGATGTAAAAAGGGCTTTATAAAATATATTTGACTGATTCATTGATTGATCTTTCATCCCTAGCCACTGGGAGGCGTTCCACACGTGTGCCCTGACGGCACTGTCCGGGTGTCAGGAGGAGGTGGGCTCCATCTGGGAGACCCTAAGAGAAGACTCCAGGAAGATCCGCTTCCAGGGCAGCCTATTTGACCTGTGCAGCCCTAGCTCGGCCCCAAGCCTGCGCTCGCCTCTACCCCCTCTACCCCTGCTGTTCCTGGGCTTGCTGATCCTGGGAGGGCCCATCTGGCCCTCCACATAGGTGGGGGATGCCTCTCTCCTCCTCCTCGCTTCCGCCCCCATGCGCTCTCACATTCCCCGAGGCGGGGTGAGTAGCGAGACGATCAGTGAGTAGAGAGGGGATATGGATTGAAGATTAGGTTAGCATACATAGCCATGTCTCTATGAAGACACCATTGATATCTATAGTACTGGGTAATCAGAAGGCTATGATATCACAGAGCCATTTATGTCTATGGAGAGATGAATGGATACCTATGGCTCTGGGTTACCCACCATAGATGTCTATGGCACTAAGTAATTATAGGGTTATGTTATCAGGGCCTTAGATGTTAATGTCATCAATATCTAGGAGTCTGGATAAACATACATATCCAAGACCCAAGCAATTGTAATGAAATTACCTACTACAGTATACGCCTATGAAAAAAAGCCATTGGTCTGTTTTGTTGACAATCAAATTAATTCTTTATAAACAATGACCTTTTGACCCCTACACACCAGCCCCAAATGGTTGGAGTTGCATGGCTGCTATAATGACACCAAAAAGGTATTTTCTGTATGTTTGCTCTGTTAAACCGTTTCTTTGGTCATCCTGTTAGTCAGTAGGTGCTGTTAAAGTCAGGTAATGCTCTTAACTGAAAATATTGTAAAAAATTGTTGAGGTAGATTATGCTCTTATCTGAAAATATCATTCCTTGCTTTATTATGCACCTTACAGTAAAATGCCTAAATTATTGTTAGTAATTGTGGATGAAGGACAATAGTCTAGTTAGTTTCTCTCTTGCCAACTAGTTATTGTACCTGAAAATGATCGCTGGTTATGTGAGAATGTTCAGCGTTGTTTTATGAACCTGTGTTTTGTATGGAAGTCCAAGTGTTTGGCTGTTAATTCATTTTATATCATTGACTCCACAACTATATACAATTGTACACAGTTCACTTCCAAGCACATTCACCCTTACACAAAACGCACAGCATACTGAGTAGAAATAAAGACGAGGTAATGCCACAAATATTCACTTTATTATGGAAGCTAAAATATATAGGACTTAAGTCATAGGATTCTCCTATGGCACCACCCTGCATTGTTAGGGCTAATGCCTCAATGCATTACAATATTTGATTTTGTCAACAGTTGTACTATAACATCAAACTGAGTCAATATAAATGTAAAATGTAAGTAATTTGTAGTTTTATAGCAACATGTGGTGTTATTGTATAGCTTTTCCGTTTCTACTCTCAGACTGAATAGGCAATGAGGGGTGAATCCTGACTTAGGAATTTATGCCTTTCCTACACACTTCTCAGTATATTCAGACTTACCTTATTGAGTCGCGTAACGTGCTCTGCAGGCATGGCTACCTTGCGCACTCTGAATAAATGTAAAACCCTCCCACTTGCTGGCCACCATATTTTCTAAATGAGTTTTCATTCAATGGTGTTTTCAGTACATTTATCTTAAGCCATCCCTTTAAATACAGTTTAACTTATTTTTTTTWATTTCACCTTTATTTAACCAGATAGGCCAGTTGAGAACAAGTTCTCATTTACAACTGCAACCTGGCCAAGATAAAGCAAAGCAGTGCGACAAAATAAAAAATACAGTGGTTTGAGTCAAACTGAAAGCTGTCATATTCAAGTTCAATCCATAAAATATTGGAAGGTGGAAAAAAAGAGTACAATAGAGGTTGAACAATAATCCTATAAATCTACTCTAATTCCCACTAATCATGGAATTGTATGACAACAGTCCAGTCGTGTGTTCTTAGTTCCATAATGATTCAAATAGGCTACATGTCCCAACTTATTGCACAGCGTTAGCCGAATATGATCCACTAATGCTAGCACCCCTCAGGAACAATTTACAAGGACATGAAAACGGAATGGAATGAAATGATGCAAAAATAAATGTATGTGGGTATTACTGACGGTGGCTCGCGATAGTGGCTAATATTTAACGTGATACAAATTGTAAAATAAAACGGAGAAAAGCCTGGGCATATAATAAAAACATTCTAAAGAGCATACATCAACTTGGCAGGTTCAGCCCTACAGAAGCCTATAAACTATGGTCTCCAAATTTCATCAATGCAAATTTTGAGGGCACACAATTACAATTCTGAATAATGACAKYGCAATTTTTGTTTTCTATTTCACTGTGTTAAAGGGGCGGCAATACATGTCATGTTGATATGATTTTCAGTTTGCTTCTATATGGCTGGTGTCACATTTGTCTCCAGGGATTATAAGAAAATATTATCTAAAACAACTGCCATGTTTATTTACAATCCCCTTCTCCAAATGGAATACTCATTTACCTAGCTCTTATTAATAGCTCTTATCAATATATAAATTACAGTGCATGGAGAATGCTGTTATTTAAATTAGAAAAAAAGAAAGCATATGCTTTTTCCACTTGGAACTGTCAGGCTAGCTTGACCTTATTCATGGTTTCCTCGCACGTTAAAATGGCAGAATTATGAGGGGAATTAAATCAAGGTCAAAATACGACGTATCCGTAGACACACCTCCACCAAACCTTCATTTATTCGAGCTCCACCTCAGACGAATAGCAGGTGAATATCATGCTATTCTCAAGCTTAAATTCAAGGTCATAATATGCATAGAGAGAAAAGCGCATAAAAAGGTAATTACCTTCCATTTACGCACGCTTAACTTGGGTCGGAATCGAGGCCTTAGTACTGAGATTTTTGTGCAAATCTCRCATTGATAAGAATGCATGATTTACGCCTAAACTAAAGCTACATCCACATCCATGTATCTTAAATTAGGATTTGACCCAGAGAGAGCATGTCAAAATATTCACACTGCTTCAGCCAACATAGGACATTCTTCTTGTATTCTTTTGTACCCTCCCAACAGTACCTATAGTATGAATGGATCTCTCTCTGCATGGTTGTGTCTAGATATTAGGTTAGATATTCAGTTGAAAATACATTCCCAAGAGACATCCTATCCTCTATCAGCATGTTTGTACTGGTTGTCCTCCACACCTAGTCTGTGCTCCTGATTGTGGTAGCATTCTGTCACCCAATCTG
Organism: Salvelinus sp. IW2-2015; assembly: GCF_002910315.2. Taxonomy (NCBI): domain Eukaryota; kingdom Metazoa; phylum Chordata; class Actinopteri; order Salmoniformes; family Salmonidae; genus Salvelinus; species Salvelinus sp. IW2-2015. Next base: position 33,458,934 of record NC_036851.1, on the reverse strand, counting down.
TGTGCCTGGTGGCAAGAGTCCACATTTGTTTGTTTTTTAAACAGAGTTGTGCTATTCACAAAGCATGAGCAATATGTATGGGAAACACTTGAGGGACCAACTACTTTCCTTTTCTGTGAGATCGGCAGCTAACGAAAGCATGAAAAATATCACATTATTAAAGGGAGATATCATAAACACTAAGCATATCATTATGTATCACTGATTATTGAAATGATTACTGCATAGAAAAATAGGCCTACATCAGGAAACAGTAATAATTCAAAATGTATGTGGTTTTTCAGCGATACAAACTACAGAGTACATTAAGTATTGTATTGCAAAGTAATGTGTTTGAAATAAAGTATCAAGTTTGGAAATATGACATATTATTCTGTTTATACCTGCATGACCACAGAGGGATCTGCTAGATCAAGATCATACTTGCTCCTACTCAGTATATGCTTTATCACAGTTATAGAGGATAGATTTTAGCCACGAGACACTTATTGTTGATATGATGTCCCTCCCCTGCACCATGGTTTCTGTTTTAGTCGTCCTCGTGGCAAGGTGCTAATAATCAGGACTGGATCCAGTATGGAACAGCCCAGCTGGCAGTCAGCCGCTTGTTAGTGGGCTACCATCTGTTCTCCCCAACCTGGCCACAGAGAATGCAGAGGGAGTGGGGGAGAGGCAGAGGGTGCAGCAGGGCTCAGGGCCCCCAGGACTCCCCCATGGGAGGCTAACATCCATGTGTGGTGGTGGTGTAAGCCTCTCATTATGTTGCCTCCCCGGTCGTTGACATTTCTACAGTCCAGTGTATCACCCACAATATCCCACATTACAATGCACACGATCCCTTTGTCTGTGCCAATGATAATGCACTTAATAAGAAAGTAGGTCTGTATTGCATGTTGCAGTAAGTAACTTCTTCCTGCACTGTCTAGTAATGCTCTGGTGGATAGAAATCTGACAAGTAATGAATGACTGAATATTCAGATCTATCTATTCAGATCTAAGACAAATAATCTTAACGTGGATCCAGTGATGCAATAAGTGGAAACTACAGCATTGCACTTCCTTACAGAGAAACCTTACAAAGTCCAAGAAAATTTGCTGAACCATGACTTTCCTGAGTGCTTATCATCTAGTCTAGTCGAATAGATTATTCCCACACCAAGAGCTAATTTTCAACAAATGCATCTACAATACTGCAGGCAATTATGATTTCATTAAACCGCAAGTCCTGAAAAAACAGGACTTGTGGTTTAAAATCTGAGAATAACCATCCCAGATAATCTCAGAGTATATGTTAAGATCACATATGAGTCAAATATGTGATGTGAAGAGAAGCACTCTTTGTGGTGACTATAAACCAAAAAAAAAAGATTTGGTCTTAAGACACCAAATGGTCCCACTTATTATCAAGAGTTCAATACCTTGGTTATATAAAACCACGGCAGCAATGCCAGAGGAAAAAATTTAACAGGTGAGGTGTAGAAAGCTCTCACTGCATACTCCAGATTTTCACCGCAATTCAAGTAAAACCTCTGTGATCTCACACAAAGTTCAAAATGATATAAAAATGTGTAAGGTCCAGACAGGCTGAAAATCATTTTTACAAATAATAGGATATGAGAAGGAAAGAGAAAGTGCATTGAAAATCAGCAGAGAACCAGGAGCACTAAGCATGCTTACTAAAATAGGTTTATGTATAATTTGACCATAGATGGCAGTCACTGCACCATTGAGCACACAGTCAGGCACACACACAGTGACAGCATCTTGTCAGAACACAGCTGGTGGCTGACAGACCATCCCCAGAGGAGCCATCTGCTCTCCACAGCATCACATCTTGTACACACACAACACTATGATCATGCTAAGCGATGATTATCAGATACTTGCTGCTCTTATAGCGTTGTCATGTAAACTTCATAATGTTGACGTATGGATGAGCATTGCTGATTCCTTTCACCCCTCAAGCTCACAAACTATAATGAGGAATAAAATAGAATTCCATATGTGGTGATCTGTTGTTTACATGTATGACTAGTTTGTTATCGTTTTTATTTTTCTCAACTGGAAAGGACATAACCGAAAGCATGTGCATGACAATCATTTTGCCACAATCATGTGATATCATCATTATTTAATCAAATCATGAAACCATTAAGATCTTTGTAAGACAAACTAAACTCTGCTTTGAACTGTCTCAAAGCAAGTGATATCTTAGTGGGTCGAGGAAAAAGTTGGCATTCACTGTTAGACAGGTAGTACGTGTTTACAAATAAATACAGCAACCAGCCCCATTTCAGTTAATTTCCAAGTCCTTGAATCTATTGAGAGGTGTGCAATGTTCCAACTTGAAGCATCTCTGTCTCTAGATCCAACTACTGCGTTATTGCAGCTCACATCCCAGTCCCACCAAGTCTTTGGGCACAAATGTCATAGCCTACATCATACTGGGCAGAATACTGTCAGTGAACAGTTCACAGGGAGTGAGCCAGAGTCACAGAGTGGGGTCAGGTCAGGTGGTCAGCAGTCAAAGGTTAGACTTAGGTCCACTGTTGACTGGGATGGCCCTGAGCTCAGTCCGCATGCATAGGTACTCTCCAATCACGGCCATCAGAGCCATGCAGGCCACGTTGACCAGCCACCAGGACAGGGCCGCCGGGAGGTGGGCATTGTAGATCCAACAGCCTATCATGTGGAAGAAGTGCACGGTGATAGTGAAGTCCAGACACTGCTTCCCTCGGCGGATAAAGAACAACAAGCCCAGGGCACTGACGAAACAGCGAGACAGATGCACGATGAAGGACAACATGCCACAAAACAGGTTGGTCATTCAACTGAAGTGTGTGTGTAAATGTTATGATAGTTTTTGATTCATAGCTCGTAGTTAGGCTAAGTTTACCAAACGTTAAGATTGTCATCTACTATAAAGCATCATGGATGATTGACCTCATAACAAACCAGCCTTTCATCAATGGTATATGACTAGACTTCTTCATACCAAAGTGTTGAGGGAACATGCAGCACTCGAAGTCAGCCCATTAACTTACCAGGTAAGTGAGTTCAAGATGAACGCCATCATTGAGAGTCTGCCCTGCATTGTTGCAAATCCAAGAACCTGCAAGCATAGAGCCATGTTGTGAATCAGTCCACTGTCAACTCAACAGACAAAAATTAGGAAAATGTAGGAAACATTTCACAAAGACTCACCTCATAACTGAAGATCTGGTCCAGTGATCTGTTGGTTTGTACAAGACTGTCCACAACAGCCAGCCACAGACCCAGGAAGCTGTAGTAGATGCATTGCATCAACACAATCTGAGACAAAATGAGGACCGGGTCCCAGATGTAGCTGCGGAAATGACTGCCCATTCCAAAGCTTTAGGAGGGAACACAGGGACCACCGAACAGCTGAAAAGTAGGGAGTGTCAGTGAATCAAAACCTGAAATTAAATTGTAGACATTTCAAAGGTCCATTATAGTTGAGTTAGTACACGATAACCTAACGTTAGCTATAAGCTGTTCTGTTACAAGCATTATTCAAGATAGTTAGCTGGCTAGATATCTAACAACGTTGCTAGGCCTACTTGTTACAGTAGTTATCTAGCTATGTGACATAGTTCATTTAGCTAATTTAATTGAGCAAATTAGCTAACGTTACAACCAAACTCGTGTTTACATTGTCCTCTTTTGAAAAAATCTAGCTACCTGAAATATTTGATAGCTGGCCGACATTAGCTGATTGGCTAATTGGATTAGCTTGGTAGCTAGCGAACTATGTCAACAACTGCTTGGTGACATAGCTACCTAGCTGGTAACGTTAGCAAGCTATTAACTTGTTAGCAGCAGTGATTGTTATTGAGTTTACAAACTGTAGCCTACTTTTGCTGATAATCAATATCGAGTCGGGGTGTTTGGTAGTGAGATATCCAAAAGTACAACACATGAAATGCCACGATAAATCTACCAGATAACGTGGAGCTGATGACGAATAACAGAAACGTGAAAACAACAACGCCACCAAATTTTGACCCGGAAGTGATTAACCTCTATTACATTCATTTCAAAATAAAAGTATGTTGAATCTGGAATGAGAAGGGATATCCGGCTTTTTTTAAAATAAATGAACATCTTTAATAAAAATGTTATTTCACTGATTTTGGGTGCCGAAATTAATACGTCTGGTGATACGATTTTGTTTTAAGGCCTTTACAAGTTGCAGTATTTTATTTCATTCTTCTGATACTTTTATTTTGACAGAAATTCCTAGAGCTCACGTTTCTTTCCTAATTTTCGCCCACTTCTTCACTGAATGGGCCCTGCAAGTTTGCCTGGCCAGGTGGACGCCCAAGAAAAAGCTGCAAGCAGTCAACACTTTGCCAACAGCCGTGCATATGAAAAATAGGCGATAGGTATCAAATACAATGCCATATAAACGTTCTTAAACAATTACCAGTCCCAAAATGCTTTGCTCACTTCTCTCTCAGGCAGTGGTAAATAATTTACGCTGAGACTCAGATGTTTCATTTTAAAATGTATACCATACAAAAACCATTGATGTCAAAGTTTAACAAACCATACAACTCTGTGCATAAGGACCACTTTTAACAGAAAATTGTACAAAAACCCATTTCCAGGAAGAACTGTGCAGATAAAATGTTTATCAAACTTTGCATCTGCAGTTTTTCCAGTAAATGTTTTTGTTTATTTACTGTGTAAATTGTTCAAAGTAGTCACTGTGCATAGAGTTGTATGGTTTGTTAAACTTTGAAATCAATGTTTTTTGTTTGGCATACATTTTAAAGTGACAAATCAGAGTCTCAGAATAATCCCATTACAAAATTAGGTGGTAAGAATGACAGCTGTTACTAATCCTATTCATCACTGCACATATGCATTATAGGCTATTCCAGGGGTCTACAACCTTTTCTAGCACGAGAGCTACTTTATTTTATWTTTTTATGTACGTAGCGAGCGAGCTACTCATTTTTTTCTACCTTTCAAATAGGCACATTCTTCTCTTCTCTCCCCTGCAACCCTTCTCTGGGTCCTTAGTGTACAAGATAAACTAGAGCACTATGTTTTCTGTCAATATACCAGGTAAAATAATGGTTAATAAACTCTAAAGAGGGGCCTATAAAATGTATTTTTTTTCTCCCAAATTCTTCAGTTTGATATTATCCCAAACTATGTTTTATCAGTAAAAAAAAATCCTGGTTTTAGATTTAGTTTGTTTTTCACTGTCAATATTACATTTGTTCATAGATAAACAACGAAATTGGATGTTCTGGGTCCTTGTCAATGCTTAAATCACATCAGGAGACTATTTTTTAGGTCTGGAAGAAAACGAACACATTTGGATTTGTTAGTGTAATTCCCCTTTAATGTGCCGGTCTCTGTACTGCTGCTGCTGCTCATTTCATGGCAAAGTTAGCAAATAAACAAATAATAGATACACATGATATACTTACTCAATATATACTTCTGCTTGGTAAGCCTACTTTGCAGTTAACATTTTAATTGAGAAAGTTTTGGGGGGGAAATGTCTGTCAACCCACAAGACAGTTATCACGTCAACTGGCTACACAGGGAGTGATAGACAAACTGGCGCACCACACAGACAGGGTCAATATTGTTGGAAATGAATTGGTAGACAGTTGCAGACAGTTTGAACCTCTCATAAGGCAAAGAACTGTACCCAGCTAGTGTGAACGCTGCGTGTAACACATCCGGTGTCAGGATAAATAAAATGCAAGGTCTGCTAACTTTCTTTAATTATGTTTAATTACCGCAAACAATGAATGGCAAATGCAATTTTCGTATATACGGGTTCGCTGTTTCACCGCGCAGGATGAACAGAGAACTGGCAAGAAGTACGTAAACAGCTGTTCTTATACCGTGATGACGTAGTTTCAACGCGTCTGTTAGCCTATCACAGTAGAGGCTGGGCTTGGTTTAGACTTTGCCCCCCTTTGCTGGCCCTTTGTCCAAGCCCCTTGGCGCGTTCCTTTGTTCACATCTGGTTGCTGGGTAGATTAGCTCCGTCTTGGGTCTGTCGATTCTACACTAAAACAGTTCCTAATATGGTATTGTCCAGTATTGTAACCTCCTCGTTGGTCTAGAGAGATGCACCCCCCCCCTCTCCAGACTGTCCACAACTTTTATGGCCTGTGTTGGTCAGTCCTTACACCTACACACCCACACCCCTCTGTATAGTTTGTGTATGTGTGTAACAAAACAATATTCCTCTTCAACCAATATGCTAACAGGCTATTATGCTTAAACATAAATCCTAACACTAGCAATGAGGAATCGGTCCAGAAGCGGCCCTCCGGAACTGATTGAATCGGGTGTCGGACTCGGCCCGGAATCAAAATGAATGACTGCCCAGAATCTGCCCAAGCACATCGGGCCGTTTCCGTCTACCGGATTTTAGCCGACTCTGCTGGCATCTTACCAGAATCCCCTACAGAAGCGTCCCGATGCACAATTAAATTAATTAATACAAAATTACCCGATTTAGTCATTTTAAATATTACTATTATACATTTTATACATACACATTATACCCATCAACAATGTTTTTTGTGTCTCCTAAATCGGACGACGCTGGGCCAATTGTGCGTCGCATGATGACGGTGTCAGCGTGCATGCGCCTGGCCCGCCACAGCGCGATGGAGCAAGGACATTCCGGCCGGCCAAACACTCCCCTAAATCTGACAAGGGTGGGCCAGTTGTGGGTCGCCTCATGGGTCTCCCGGTCGCGGCCYGCACGTGTCTCGAACCAGCATCTGTAGCAACGCAGTTTGCACTGAGATGCAGTGTCATTKGGGAGGCTCCATCCACAAAGTTTTTAATGCTTATCAATTCCCTTGCACAAAGTATCAAAATACTACTTAAACAGGACTCTTAAAGAATATTTTTTTTTTGATCACAAATGTTAATTATATAAAGCAGCCCGTGCAATCATCTGCCGGAGAGTAACCCCAATCGGCCCGAGCCACAAGTAATACATTTGGGCCAGATAACTCTCACAGGGTTCGGCCCGAGCACCAAGTAATACATTTGGGCCAGAAAACTCACACCGGAATCGTCCCGAACTCAAACCTCGCATCATGGCCATAAGTAATACTGCCGAAGGCGGCCCAGACTCTCAGACTGAATCGGCCCAGATCCACTGTGCTAGCTGGGTACTGTAGTAGAAAGTGAACTCCTGGTATAGGAAGTTGGCACGTTACACAAAATAGAGATTGAAGGTCAGTGTCTGGCAGAGGGGGGAAACTATCTCGAACTAGAGAAATCTTGTCACGAATAGACTGACCTCACATTACTTCAATAATAGGCTACTACGGTAAGGTGACCAGATCGATTTTGGAAATGAAAATAGGGGGTTTATTTTTCAGAGTGATTTTAGTAATTTTAGAATGACACAAGTTTGGTATGTTGTTAGATGCTCTAATGGCCGCGCATGCTTGTTCATGTGGTGGTCCCAATGTATAACTGATCCAACGTTCTCATAGGTCTGCGGGAGCAAACGAGTTTGGTACAGGAATGTACATAATTTTTACATGCTAATATGATTACATACAGCGTTTGATTATTGACATTTCAACCTCAATTTAACTTTACAGTTGCGTTTTTCTGTTTGAGGGCTAATCGGAGACATTTCCAGCGACAGCTCCAGCCGAGGACAGGCCACCAAAATCAGGGAATGTCCCTGGGGACGTCTGGTCACCCTATACTAGGGGTAATGCTGTGTTCATAACCAAATGGGAAGGTGGTACTTACCAGTTGTGAAGTCCTAAATAATAGTTGGATGCATTCACCTGCTTTGGACTGCAGATTGGCTAATGGAAAACAAGCTGTTTCAACCATAAACTAAAAGTACAACTATCATGCTTGTAAACGAATTATAGTGTTCAAAAATCATATAAATAGATAGCTTTTTATAAATAATGTTTTGTTGCATTTAACTGCCTAAAATCCTGTTATCGAGGTCATTTTTTAGTAGGTGATATCAAAGGTCAGCATGTGGGAAAATTCAGAGCTCAGGGATGATAGACAAGTTTCACACTTGTAATTACCAGTTGGAGGGGCGTTCAAGTGGATTTATTCCCATCGTATGTGGTATCTACCAGCTTCCTAACTGGTTATGAACACAGCATTAGACAACAAAAACACTTAACAATATTACATTTTCTCATATATATGTTTGACCGTTGCACAATGTTATTCTCTACACAGGGAGTACTGAAAGACCAGTATGCTAAGAGCACACGTGTGTGTCGGCGCTATGTCATCTCTCAGAGACGTTTGTGCTTCGATGGGTCAACATCCGCAAGAAGATAGCATGTTTGCAAAGTGCAGTGGGTAAGGAATGGATTGATTAAAATARGTCATATCCCTCTGGAAGCACATTACATTGACCAAACTTTTGTCCTTGTCAATACAGAAGATTTTGTTCTATGTGACTATCCAATCTTTCTTTTACCTGGACTTTCCCACATTTTCCATTTATTGAAGCGCCTATGTCACACCAGGGCTATGAAGCAGTCACAGTCTACATCTTTATATCTTGTCCTTTTACATTGTAACTAAAATGCACAAAGTGCAAAATCCCGTCTGATCCCATGTTGTTTTGGTGTGCTTCTCAGGGCCAGTGAGATGGAAGACGTCCTGCAGCCCAGCACCCTTTTTGACAGCCATGCCTACCCGTGCTCTCATAGATGAGCCAATTACCCTAGAGGGGCATCACCTTCCCCCTCACTCACCTATCACGGTGCGCGCCTATATGCATAACGAGGACGGTGACCTATGGGAGGCGCTCTCTCACTACAACACAGACTGGAGGGGTGTCGTCAACAGTTAGTCACATCACTGACAAAGAAATATAATTACTAGTTTATATTAGTAGTAGAATTATTAGCAACAATATTTCTATGATCACTGGCTACAGTATGCAGGAGCTAGGAATCTCGGATGGCAGATAGTTTTGTCTGAACAGCTATTATTATTTAATCTTAGACTATCTCACTCTCTCCATCTCTCTATTTACTCTCTCTCTCACTCCCCTAACCCTCTTCTTCTCACAGTGACCACAGATGTGTCTGTAGGGGGTTCCTATGTGGGCTGTGAGCCCATGGGATTGTTTTGGGCCCTGCAGCCTGCACCTGGAGAGAGAGAGGGTCTGAGGTTGGAACAGGGAATAAAACTAACAAAGAATGCGAAGCTATGGTCACATTGAAAATGATTCAGAGACAAATGCTATTGTTCAACGAAGTCAATATAAAGATTTTTAAAAGGGATAGTTCATCAAAATGATAAAAGTACGTATATATTGGGTGATTCCTCACAAAGCTAGAACAAAAAAAGACCATGATTTTGGGGATTTCATTGAAATGTAATCCATAGAATGGTAATTTGGAAGATGGAATGTTGACATACACAGTTGAAGTCGGAAGTTTACATACACTTAGGTTGGAGTCATTAAAACTAGTTTTTCAACCACTCCACAAATTTCTTGTTAACAAACTATAGTTTTGCAAAGTCGGTTAGGGCATCTACTTTGTGCATGACACAAGTAATTTTTCCAACAATTGTTTACAGACATATTATTTCACTTATAATTCACTGTATCACAATTCCAGTGGGTCAGAAGTTTACATACACTAATTTGACTGTGCCTTTAAACAGCTTGGAAAATTCCCGAAAATTATGTCATGGCTTTAGAAACTTCTGATAGGCTAATTGACATCTTTTGAGTCAATTGGAGGTGTACCTGTGGATGTATTTCAAGGCCTACCTTCAAACCCAGTGCCTCTTTGCTTGACATCATGGGAAAATCAAAAGAAATCAGCCAAGACCTCAGGAAAAAAAATTGTAGACCTCCACAAGTCTGGTTCATCCTTGGGAGGAATTTACAAACGCCTGAATGTACCACGTTCATGTGTACAAACAATAGTACGCAAGTATAAACACCATGGGACCAAGAAGCTGTCATACTGCTCAGGAAGGAGACGCGTTCTGTCTCATAGAGATGAACGTACTTTGGTGCGAAAAGTGCAACTCAATCCCAGAACAACAGCAAAGGACCTTGTGAAGATGCTGGAGTAAACAGGTACAAAAGTATCTATATCCACAGTAAAACGTCCTATATAGACATAACCTGAAAGGCCGCTCAGCAAGGAAGAAGCCACTGCTCCAAAACCGCCATCTGAAAAGCCAGACTACGGTTTGCTACTGCACATGGGGACAAAGATGGTACTTTTTGGAGAAATGGCCTTTGGTCTAATGAAACAAAAATATTGAACTATTTAGCCGTAGAACAGAATAGAAGTGTTTGGCCATAATGACCATCGTTATGTTTGGAGGAAAAAGGTTGATGCTTGCAAGCCGAAGAACACCATCCCAACCGTGAAGCACGGGGGTGGCAGCATCATGTTGTGGGGGTGTTTTGCTGCAGGAGGGACTGGTTCACTTCACAAAATAGATTGCATCATGAGGAAGGGAAATTATGTGGATATATTGACGCAACATCTCAAGACAGTCAGGAAGTTAAAGCTTGGTCGCAAATGGGGCGGCAGCGTAGCCTAGTGGTTAGAGCGTTGGACTAGTAAACAAAAGGTTGCAAGATCAAATCCCCGAGCTGACAAGGTACAAATCTGTCGTTCTGCCCCTGAACAAGGCAGTTAACCCACTGTTCCTAGGCTGTCATTGAAAATAAGAATTTGTTCTTAACTGACTTGCCTAGTTAAATAAAGATAAAATAAAATGGGTCTTCCAAATGGACAATGACCCCAAGCATACTTCCAAAATTGTGTCAAAATGGCTTAAGGACAACAAAGTCAAGGAATTGGATTGGCCATCACAAAGCCCTGACCTCAATCCTAAAAAAAGAAAGACAATTTGTGGGCAGAACTGAAAAAGCGTGTGCGAGCAAGGAGTGCTACAAACCTGACAAACCTGACTCCTGCTCTGTCAGGAGGAATGGGCCAAAATTTACCCAACTTTATTGTGGGAAGCATCTGGAAGGCTACCCAAAACATTTGACCCAAGTTAAACAATTTAAAGGCAATGCTACCAACTACTAATTGAGTGTATGTAAACTTCTGACCCACTGGTAATGTGATGAAAGAAAGTAAAGCTGAAAAAATTCATTCTCTCTCCTATTATTCTGACATTTCACATTCTTAAAATAAAGTGGTGATCCTAACTGACCTAAAACAGGGAATTTTTACTAGGATTAAATGTCAGGAATTGGGAAAACTGTGTTTAAATGTAAATGTAAGGTGTATGTAAACTTCTGACTTCAACTGTAATTAACATTTGTATCTTAAAGCATAATTGAGAAATAATTAGTTGAAGTTGGAATATTTGATTTTTTGGGGGGCCTTTCTGTAGGTGCTACAAAGCAAAAGTTGGTTTCACATGAAGTTTTACCGCATGCTCTGTAATATGAGTAGTATTTTGATATCAATAAGACATTTATGAATATAGAAAAAGATAAACATGAATATTGAAAATATAAATTTTAGATTTGGCAAATTGTTCTATATTGTTGAACATAATTTACTTTATGGGTTCCAGACTGGGATCTCTGGTAGTTTTAAAGTTATGGCCCATTTTCACTTTCACTCTGTTGGTAATGTTTACAAATTGGATCATACAGTAACTCTAATAGTAGCAGAGATCCCACTCTGGAACTTTGATATGCCCGTAGAGTATATTATGTTCAACAATATAGAACAATTTGCCAACAAATATATATATATTTCTATATTAATGTGTATATTTCTCGATATTCATAAATGTATTAAAGACATTTGTTATTGATATAAAAATACTACTCATTACAGAGCAAGTGTTAAAGCTTCATATGACACCAACTTTTGCTTTGTAGCACCTACAGATTAGGCCAAAATGTCACAAATATTCCAATTTCAATTAATTCTTTCTCAATTATGCTTCATTAAAGAGGCAATCTGCAGTTGCTATATACTTTTTTAAAACTTAAATTAATGATATGAACCCATTGATTCTTGAAGAATATACCTTGTAAATGCCGCATGAGCTTAGATCAGCTGTCGTACCCCATCAGAACCAAAAATATAAGCATGTTTTACTCCAATGTGTGTAAACTAAATAAATGTAAACAAACACTATATAGCCTCAACATGTTTAAAGCTATAATTCTGATATCATGGATGGTGGTTACATTTCTCTTACCAAAACAGCGGCGGAGAGGCCGCTTTGTTACTGTTTTCCGCATTAAGAAACAAATGTCAAATATATGTCAACAATCTTTCCTCCAAAGGACCCTTGGTCTTGTTTTGTGAGGAATATTCCATTTCCTTATTTTGAAAGTACTCTATGGGCCAGGAGTTATTGCGATACAATCTTGGGGTTTGCATACATAGCCCATGATGGTGACAATTTCATCCTTGTATTTTCCCACAGGCTGCAGAAGAGAAACGTTGAGACTCCGTACTCAGTACAGTTGTCCTTATTAGAGTGTCACATTCCGGTTCTACCCAGTGAGGGTTCCAACAAGGAGCAGCAGCAGAGAGGGGAACAGGAGCTGGCTGCAGTGACTGTTGAACGCTGGTACATGGCACCAGGTGTCCGGAGAATAGAGATTAGGCAGAACGGAGTAGTGGGGACCTTGTTCTTACCCCCAGGTAAGAACTAGGTCTGAGGGAAAAAGGTGATTGCTTTGTTAAATTGTACATATCAAATCACATTTCAAATCTTTTATTTGTAACACAAGATTAGAGTATCTTTACAAAAACTATTATGACTGAGGCTTTACTCCAATACTGAGGGTGTTGTGGTGTCCTCTTTTGTTGCCACCATAGGTCCAGGTCCTTTCCCAGCCATGGTGGACCTGTGGGGTATGGGCGGGGGGCTGATAGAGTATCGCTCAGCCTTGTTTGCTTCCCGGGGATTTGCCAGTCTCTCCCTGGCCTACATTGGCCACAAAGACATCCCTGGTCCACTCAACACTATCAATGTGGGAGATGCCTACTTTCAGGTAGGCGGTAGTAATAAGGTGGTAGTGCATAGCCAAAAGAAATGTAGGACAACATGGGCTTATAGGAACACATTTCATTCCATGCATCAACCAGCTATGAAGAGATGGCTCTCGCTGTGCAACAGGTGATCCTATTACTCTCAAACTCTGAATGCCAGGGCTCTCATGAAGAGTTTGATTTGATTTTTGATTGGATTTGCATTGATGTTAGTGTGATTAGATGGAACAATAGAGACCTGAGTGCCGGCGATTAGCGACTGTCAGTTAGTAAGTTTGTTGGGCTACTAATGACCATCAGTGGCAGTGTAGTGTTGGAGAAGCCTAGTTACCGTGACTCAATGGTGACATGGAATTTGACTGCGGTCAGGACTCGTGACTACCGGTGTGGCGGTAATATGGTCACCGTAACAGCCCTAGGTAGTGCTAGGTTTCAAAGTAGCTAGGTGATGCTCCCCTGTATGACGAAACATTCTGGCACCTCTGCAAAACTCTCTTTCCTCCTTGTTTTCTCAATGGGCGTTGAAAGACTGCATTCCAGTTTCTCCAGGACCACCCCCAGGTGTGTGGGGACAGGCTGGGGGTCATTGGCCTCTCGTTCGGAGCCTACCTGGCTCTGCGAATCGCCACTCAGATTGGTGTCAATGTAAGTCTGGCCATACAACCCCCTGAAGCGGTCATCTGGACTATTCCTTACCAGTCATCAAACAACTATTAGCTTTCCAAATATGAAATCATGTTTATACCTCTTGTGATGTGTTCGGGAGTTGGTATGTCCGATGTAGTCTAAGGTGGAATGACCAGAATTTGGGTAAAAGAGAAAGTTGAGAATTAAGGCTATATACAAATACGAAAGGCATATGTCATGAGTATGATGCGTTACAGTGAGCTCCAAAAGTATTGGGACAGTGACAAGTTTTTTTGTTTGTTTTGGCTCTGTATTCCAGTACTTTGGATTTAAACAGATACAATGACTGAAGTTAGAGTACAGACTGTCAGCTTTAATTTGAGGGTATTTTCATCCATATTGGGTAAACCTTTTAGAAATTCTAGCACATTTTGTACATAGTCCCTCCATTTAGGGGACCAAAAATATTGGGACAAATTCACTTGTGTATCAAAAGTTTAGTACTTGGTCCCATATTCCTAGCACGCAATGATTACATCAAGCTTGTGACTTTACAAACTTGTTGGATGCATTTGCTGTTTGTTTTGGTTGTGTTTGAGATTATTTTGTGCCCAATAGAAATTAATAGTAAATGTTGTATTGTGTCATTTTGGTGTCACTTTTAATGTAAATAATTGTTAAGAGCGTTGGGCCAGTAAGCGAAAGGTGGCTGTTTCGAATCCCCAAGCCGACTAAGTGAAAAATCTGTCTGTGCCCTTGAGCAAGGCACTTTACCCTAATTGCTCCTGTAAATTGCTCTGGATAAGAGGGTCTGCTAAATGACTAAATTCAAAGTGTTGGCATACTGAGCCAAAACAACAAAAAATGTGTCACTGTCCCAATACTTTTAGAGCTCACTGTATCTGCATGTGGAACTGCATCTGAATAGAAATTCCTGGGATTCCCATTCACTCAGTTTCTTTCTCTCAGCCCAGGTGTGTGATCGGAGTCAATGGTCCAATAGGAAGTATCAACAAACTATCAGACAGCGACGGCAAGACCGAAAGCTTTGAAGGGTTAGTTACCATGGAAACACAGAAATAAGCTTTTGAAGAACTGTTCTTAACATTATAGCAATTTTGAAATATAGTTAACCTATTTAAGTATTGTGATGTTTTAAAAATGATGGTATGCCTGAAAGATGACTTTACAGGGTCTAAATTAGATCATTCTCATTATATTGTGTTATTGTCAAGAGGGATGCAACTCTTTTCTTATCCCACCCATTGTTATGTTATAGGGATCAGAAGCACTGGAGTTACGATGAACAGGGCTACGTCAGCTTCAGAGAAGTGTCCACACCCAACAACATTCCACCTGAGAACAAAGCAAAGGTACGACCCTCAAGTGTTGATGGGGTCAAGAACCCCCTCCAGCCAGCTGCACAGAAAACGTTATAATACTCTTATCATATCCTATTATTTTATTTCTAGTATAGTAATACCTGTGCAGCTAGTGTGGTATTGGTGGAAATGAATGTAGAATTTGTTTCCTAGGGTTACATCAACAATGATATCCTCTGTTCGTGCAGGTTGAAAACCTGTGTTGCCCCCTACTGTACATTGTGGGTGAAGATGACTTGAGCTGTGCAGCTATTGAGAACGCAGATGAGGTAAGCCTACTTCAAGGTATGTCCTTACCATTAAACCTACCATATGACATACTATGGTAGTATATAGCTAGTGTCCTAGTTATAGTTGCTGATAGTAATAACTTTTCCAATATCCTGACGAGTCAAATGTCATGAACATTTGAATGAACATACTGTATATCTCCTTGGTTTTCAGATTGAGAAGAAGCTTAAAGATGCTGGTAGATCCCACCTGTTCACCCGCCTGTCATACCTGGGTGCTGGCCACCTGATTGAGCCGCCCTACACCCCCAACGCCCGAGCCTCCATGTGGACCACCCGACCAAAGAAACGTGGGTCCTCCTTTCCTCCCATACACACCTTCATCTCTGTCATATTTAGTTTGTCATGCTGTTATGACCTTGTTTTCAGTGGTACTTTTTGTAAATATTCTTGATTGTATCCTAAATGATAATCATAATTTGAATTTGTCTTGAAGTAAATTTCTCAGTCCTTTATTCTTGATCTCTATCTCCAGTTAGATTGTAAAGGGTTTCCAAAAAAGGGTAATAGACATTTTAATTAACATATATCATTGAGAGGACGACAATGTGATTCATTTTTCCAGGTTATTTCCCATGCTGTCCTGTTATGTATTTTTTTCTCCTATAGTGATCACTCTCTGGGGAGGGCACCTGGCACCCCATGCTGCCGCCCAAGAAGATGCCTGGAAGAGGACCCTGGAATTTATGGAACGCCATCTAAGAGGGTGAAGGGAGAGGAGTAGTGACCACTTTGTGATAGAATGGTACATTTCATGTCTCCACAATGCAAGACCCAAAACTCAAAATCAACTGTCCAAAATCAGGTGGACTGTGTTCTCGTGAATGTACTGTAATTTCACAACACATATTGTTATGTAGGCATCTATGTATTGTCATTGATTTGTAAAATGTTTATGTATACAACTATTATACCATAATAAATTCAATGGCAGGTAAACAAAGTAGCTTCATCATCATTTCATCTTTGTGAGAGGGTTACACTGCATGTGTGTTGACTGAAACAGTCACGCCTTTACATTGTGCCACTAATGGTTGTGATCTGGGCTGAAGAGGTCGTGGCATGCTGATGTCACCATGGCGATCAACACGATGATCTTTTGGAAGTCAATCTCSAGGTCTCTGTTTTGGTCCAGGTCTGCAAACATCTCATTCAGAGTCTGATTCTCTTGTATTTTCTTAAATGAGACAAGAAGAGTCAACAGTAAAAATGAATCTGTCAGATTATAATTTGTGTCAGGTTATTTTAGTTAAAAATGTTCTGTATAGGCCCGTACAAGTTTATAACAAGTAATAACACATAGACCTGCAGGCTTTAAGTAAAGTGCAATAATCTAATAGTCATCTAAATCATTACAGCTGTTCAATGTAATTCTTTATTGTATAATTTTTTTATTCATACAGAAGGCTAAAAAACGATTCTTCTATTTCGAATTGGATGAGCCCGTAGGGCTCTGGTCAAAAGTAGTGCACTATATAGGGAATAGGGTGCCATTTGGGATACAGTGGAGAGTGACTCACGATGATGAAGTGACTCATCTCATTATTGATAAGATCTTTGAGCTCTGCCTTCTTCAGCTTGCACTTGTGGCCAGAGTATTTATGGAACACATCGATGATGGCGATCATGGAACTCTAGTTCTGACATGCTCTGCTCAGTTCTCTTTCAGGAACACAGTACCATATAATTACATATAGAACACACTCTATGCACAAAACCCAGATACAGCAAGCACACATCACCTATCAAAACTATATTTCAATATTATTCAAGTAAATTGTCATTAAATACAAAAGTATTTGAATGACCACTGTTTTTAACTTGTTTCATAGAGACTCATAAGATTAGGAATATAGCCGGTTTTATAAGGCATATTTAGAATTGTATAGCATCTTACCTGGTTAAATAAAAACATTTGCCTATGATTTCATTGTATGTTGGTCTCATATTGCTCCTTAGCTAAACTCAATGTTCAAATAAATGTACATTGTGTTCACCTTATCGTCTTATAAATGCATACAAATGAAAGCTCATTCAGATCATCTGACCATAGAGTGAAATACGAAAGGACATGGATGACTACAGAATGACACAAGGCGTGGGACAATGCAACACCAAAATGACATGGACAACTATAGAATGACACTAGGCGTGGGACAATACACCAAAATGATTTTCCTCAATTATCTAAACAAACATTCCATGCAAATGCAATCATTACTGCTCAATTATTTGCTTTATTATATTACCTGCATTTGAAGACAYAAACCCACCCTTCTTTCGCTGTATTGTGAGACTTGGCAAACTGATGCTCTAAGACTGACACACTCCTTGTCAGTGTCCCAAAAGTCACCCTATACCCTTTATTAGGATTATTTTACTGTTGTGTTCATATCAAATGACAATGCATATACAGTTGAAGTCGGAAGTATACATACACTTAGGTTAGAGTCATTAAAACTAGTTTTTCAACCACTCCACAAATGTCTTGTTAACAAACTTTAGTTTTGGCAAGTCGGTTAGAACATCTACTTTGTGCATGACACAAGTAATTTTTCCAACAATTGTTTACAGACAGATTATTTCACTTATAATTCACTGTATCACAATTCCAGTGGGTCAGAAGTTTACATACACTAAGCTGACTATGCCTTTAAACAGCATGGAAAATACCATAAAATTATGCCATGGCTTTAGAAGCTTCCAATAGGCTAATTGACATKATTTGAGTCAATTGGAGGTGTACCTGTGGATATATTTCAAGGCCTACCTTCAAACTCAGTGCCTCTGCTTGACATCATGGGAAAATCAAAAGAAATCAGCCAAGACCTCAGGAGAAAAAAATTGTTGACCTCAAGTCTGGTTCATCCTTGGGGGCAATTTCCAAACGCCTGAAGGTACCACGTTCATCTGTACAAACAATAGTACACAAGTATAAACACCATGGGACCACACAGCCGTCATACCGCTCAGGAAGGAGACGCGTTCTGTCTCATAGAGATGAACATACTTTGGTGCGAAAAATGCAAATCAATCCCAGAACAACAGCAAAGGACCTTGTGAAGATGCTGGAGTAAACAGGTACAAAAGTATCTATATCCACAGTAAAACGTCCTATATAGACATAACTTGAAAGGCCGCTCAGCAAGGAAGAAGCCACTGCTCCAAAACCGCCATAAAAAAGACAGACTACGGTTTGCAACTGCACATGGGGACAGAGATTGTACTCTTTGGAGAAATGTCCTCTGGTCTGATGAAACAAAAATAGAGAACTTTGACCATAATGACCATCGTTATGTTTGGAGGAAAAAGGGGGATGCTTGCAAGCCGAAGAACACCATCCCAACCGTGAAGKACAGGGGTGGCAGCATCGTGTTGTGGGGGTGCTTTGCTGCAGGAGGGACTGGTGCACTTCACAAAATAGATGGCATCATGAGGGAGGAAAATTATGTGGATATATTGACGCAACATCTCAAGACATTAGTCAGGAAGTTAAAGCTTGGTCGCAAATGGGTCTTCCAAATGGACAATGACCTGAAGCATACATCCAAAGTTGTGACAAAATGGCTTAAGGACAACAAAGTCAAGGTATTGGAGTGGCCATCACAAAGCCCTGACCTCAATCCTATAGAAAATTTGTGGGCAGAACTGAAAAAGCATGTGTGAGCAAGGAGGCCTACAAACCTGACTCCATTACACCTGCTCTGTCAGGAGGAATGGGCCAAAATTCACCCAACTTATTGTGGGAAGCTTGTCGAAGGCTACCCGAACCGTCTGACCCAAGTTAAACAATTTAAAGGCAATGCTACCAACTACTAATTGAGTGTATGTAAACTTCTGACACACTGGGAATGTGATGAAAGAAATAAAAGCTGAAATAAATGATTCTCTCTACTATTATTCTGACATTTCACATTCTTAAAATAAAGTGGTGATCCTAACTGACCTAAAACAAGGAATTTTTACTATGATTAAATGTCAGGAATTGTGAAAACTGAGTTTAAATGTATTTGGCTAAGGTGTATGTAAACTTCCGACTTCAACTGTATGATAACATTTGTTTTGGTCACCTTCAGCCTCGCAAAGCCGCCTGATCCCGCGAGTTTKCATGAATGTTGCTGCATAGGTCACCTTTACCTTGGATTAAGCATTAACCTAGGTTTGAGCATTTAGAATTGATGCAATGATTATTCTTCTCCCAGACTTCTAAATGTTGTGTTGCATAGCTTTTGTCCTTTTACCTTTCTATGTAGAGAGAAATGTATTGGGGATGTAGAATAAGTATATGTTGTAGGAAATAAACAGCGCTACTACGCCGTAGGCGGGTCCAGAAGTGTTGAAGTTCAAATTGTTACATTGTAGTGTAGCAGTGCTTACTTTTTCTCATGCTAAATTAGGTTACATTGTAGCAGCATACAACTCTACAATGGTAGGCTACAGTAAGCATTACATTCTAAACTCCGCCCTCGTTGTCTGCGCAGGAAAAGCCTTCGCGAGCTCAGTGGAAAATCCGCCACTTCCCATACGCAACATCTGCACCGACGTAATCAAACAATAGGCAACCCCTTCCCTGAAGTAAGGAATTGAGATCCCCTACATTGGAGTTTTGCCCATAGTGCATTTGTTTTTGTAGCCGATTGTAGACTAGCCTACACGGCTTGACTCCCATTCTGGAAATCCCCACCCTGTGTGCATAGACACAGGAAACATTTGCCGTGATCGTGACAGGCCAGCTTCGAAGGGCGATAGACGAGAAAAGAACAAAGTACGAATCAGCCGGAACCTTTCCCGGTAAGAGTAGAATAAGCTATAATGCTTTTATATTTTACTTAAGGTAGCATCCACTGTTGATAGTATTTTTATAATAATTAATAGATCAGATAATCTACTCAAGTGCGGAGTGGCTGGGTTGATCGTTTTTGTCTTCTATTACGGTAAAGAACTACAGCTGCGTGAAATATGCGCACGTACAGTAGCCAACAGTATATTCGGAAACTATTCAGACCCCTTGACCTTTTCCACATTTTGTTACAGGCTTATACTCAAATTGATTACATTACATGTTTTCCCCATGATKTAAACACAATACCATATAATGACTAAACGAAAACAGGTTTTTAGATATTTTTGCAAATGTATTAAAAATAAAAAACATATCTTATTTACATAATTATTCWGAGCTTTTGCATGAGACTCGAAATTGAGCCAGGTGCATCCTGTTTCCATTGATCATCCTTGAGATTTCTACAACTTGATTGGAGTCTACCTGTGGTAAAATCAATTGATTGGACATGATTTGGAAAGGCACACACCTGTCTATATAAGGTCACACAGTTGAAAGTGCATGTCAGAGCAAAAAAACAAGCCATGAGGTTGAAGGAATTGGCCATAGAGCTCCAAGACAAGATTGTGTCGAGGCACAGATCTGGGGAAGAGTATAAAAACATTTATGCATCATTGAAGGTCCCCAAGAACACAGTGGCATTTGTTATTCTTAAATGGAAGAAGATTGGAACCACCAAGACACTTCCTAGAGCTGGCTGGCTGCCTGGCCAAACTGAGCAATCGGGGGAGAAGGGCCTTGGTCAGGGAGGTGACCAAGAATCCAATGGTCACTCTGACAGAGCTCCAGAGTTGGGAGATGGGAGAACCTTCCAGAAGTACAACAATCTCTGCAGCACTCCACCAATCAGGCCTTTATGGTAGAGTGACCAGACAGAAGCCCCTCCTCGGTAAGAGGCACATGACAGCCTGCATGGAGTTTGCCAAAAGGCACCTAAAGACTCAGACCGTGAGAAACAAGGTTCTCTGGTCTGATGAAACCAAGATTGAACTCCAAGCGTCACATCTGGAGGAAACCTGGCACCATCCCTACGGTGAAGCATGGAGGTGGCAGCATCATGCTGTGGGGATGTTTTTCAGCGGCAGAGACTAGGAGACTAGTCAGGATCGAGGGAAGGTGAACGGAGGCAAAGTACAGAGATCCTTGATGAAAACTTGCTCGGGACCTTAGACTGAGGCAAACGTATACCTTCCAACAGGACAATGACCCTAGTACACAGCCAAGACAATGCAGGAGTGGCTTTGGGACAAGTCTCTGAATGTCCTTGAGTGGCCCAGCCAGAGCCCAGACTTGAACCCGATCTAACATCTCTGGGGAGAKCTGAAAATAGCTGTGCAGCGATGCTCCCACATCCGGCCTGACAGAGCTTGAGAGGATATGCAGAGAAGAATGGGAGAAACTCCCCAAATARAGGTGTGCCAAGCTTGTAGCATCATACCAAAGAGGACTCAAGGCTGTAATCGCTGCCAAAGGTGCTTCAAGAAAGTACTGAGTAAAGGGTCTGAATATTTATGTAAATGTGTTATTTCAGTTTCTTATTTTTAATWWAWAAAAAAGTTTTTGCTTTGTCATTATGGGGTATTGTGTGTAGATTGATGAGGGGGGGAAACTATTTAGCCCATTTTAGAATAAAGGCCGTAATGTAACTAAATGTGAAAAAAGTCAAGGGGTCTGAATACTTTCCGAATGCACTGTGGATGAGGTAAGACATTACTGAGTGACTGGCGACGCAATTACAATTGAAATTATTTAGCATTTACAGTGAGTGTATTAAACATTAAGAACCCCAGAATAGCCTCAATTCGTCAGGGCATGGACTACAAGGTGTCGAAAGCATTCCACAGGGATGCTGGCCCATGTTGACTCCAATGCTTCCTGCAGTTGTGTCAAGTTGGCTGGATGTCCTTTGGGTGGTGGACCATTCTTGATACAAACTGGAAACTTTTGCAGTTTTCTGTGTTAGTAAACTGGTGTTCTCTGTGTTAGTAGCCTATTCTTGACCGTGCACTCTAGTCATATTTGAAGATTGTAATCAGAGTAACTCTTGAATTGTTTGTCTCCAAACAACTTGTTAGCAGGGCCATAACCAGAGAAACACTGGCTGTACAAAAATACCCAATGGGGCAACCACACAGCTGCATCAACTTGCCCAAATGCCATAGATTGTTTTGACTTACAGCAGCGAGGAGGAACCAGAAAGATACGTTTTAGGCGACTGGACTTCTTTGAAGGTTTTGTATGTGGATACAGTTTGCATGTGGATAGAGTGCGTGGCTTCATTAAACAGGTTAGGTTATTTCTTATTAAATGGGGTCATTCTTTTCCTTTGCAGTCACGTAGAGATGTCCTGGTTTCATCATTTGAGAGGCTATAATTATAAAATTGTAACCCCTCAGTTCAGCCACGCCGTGGCACAACATGTTTTTTGGAAAACACCTTCTTCCAGAAATTCTGATCCCATATCTAAGGTACTATCTATGGACCCTCTAGCCTACACGTAGGTATTTAATGTGTTAACCCTCTCACTCAGGTCAGGTGTCAGTTAGGTATGGCTGATCTGCTGAAGCTGCTACTGCGTGTGGCAGAGAAGGCGGCCAACGTGGCCCGTGTGTGCAGGCAGGAAGCCCCTCTCTTCCAGCTGCTGGTCCAGGAGAAGACTGGGGTGGACAAGAACAAGAAGTTTGTCCAGGACTTCAAGACGCTGGCCGATGTGGTAATCCAAGAGATGATCCGCCATGATGTTGGAGCTCAGGTACAGGAACCAAAACACTTCTCATGTTATCATGATGAGGATTGTTTCATGTCTGAAATCCAGGCAACCCTCTGAAGGATTTGTGGCATATCCCTCTCTAGTATGATCAAATGTTTTTGGCAACCCTAACCCCTCCACTGGTTTTTATTATGTTTTACCTTAGTTTCCCGAAATTATTGATCATATACAAGGAGAGGAGTCTAACAAGTTTGAAAATGGACTAGGTTAGTAGAAACAGCATCCACAATTACTATTATTACTATGAAACATATACAGCTACTTGGGTAATAACAGTGTTACTTACTACACAGATAGGTAAGAGCAGCAATTCCACTATACCATCTAATTTTTTAATAACACTGGACTTGTCGACTACCTGTTGGCTCTGTGCTCATGCGTGCATCCCAGGTGAGAGTGTGATAGTCACAGTGTGTGGGACAGAGAAGGAGACGGCCGCGTTGCTGGCCACGGTGCTGGACGGGGACCAGATGGCGGCGACTCTCCTGGCGTGTGCCATCCACCAGGACGCTACGCTCACACTCACAGGCACAGACGACCTCCACATACCCCTCAGCCCCTCTGACCTGGGCATCTGGATTGACCCCATCGGTAATACCTGACCAGGAGTCACTATTTTAAAAACCCGATTTGTCGTCTTCGTAGATATACTTGGAATGATATTATGGATAATGTTAGAAGGGATGTGTGAGCACTGAGCAGATCCACTTATTGTGTGGTGTAAATACTACACAAATTCCAGGGCAGAGATTTTACCTTGTGTTAGGAGTGTGTATTGGAGGCGAAGTCAGGTGCAGGAGAGCAGAATGTAGTGAACAGGCGCACTTTTTATTCCGGTCCAAAATGACAGCACAAAGTAACATAAAATGTGCCCGAACATAGACAAAAAGTAATGCGCGTAACAATAACCACAATACCAAAATACACGTAACACAAACAATCTTACACAAAGACATGGGGAACAGAGGAATAAATACATATGGATTGATTGGGGAATGAAAACCAGGTGTGCAGGGAACAAGACAAAACAAATGGATACATGAAAAATGGAGCGGCGATGGCTAGAAAGCCGGTGACGTCGACCACCGCCCGATCAAGGAGAGGAGCCGACTTCGGCGGAAGTCGTGACACCTTGTCCTTTAAGACTGTTAATTCACATATTAATTGTACATACACTACATGACCAAAAGTATGTGGACACTAGAGGTCGACCGATTAATCTGAATGGCCGAATAATTATGGCCGATTTCAAGTTTTCATAACAATCGGTAATCGMCATTTCTGGACACCGATCATGGCCGATTACATTGCACTCCACGAGGAGACTGCGTGGCAGACTGATTACCTGTTATGCGAGTGCAGCAAGGAGCCAWGGTAAGGTGCTAGCTAGCATTAAACTTAACTTATAAAAAACAATCAATCTTAACATAATCACTAGTTAACTACAAATGGTTGATATTATACGCCTTTCTTAAAATCAATACACAAGTATATATWTTTTTAAACCTGCATATTTAGTTAATATTGCCTGCTAACATGAATTTCTAGGGAAATTGTTTCACTTCTCTTGCATTCTGTGCAACAGAGTCAGGCTATATGCATCGGTTTGGGCCGCCTGGCTCGTTGCGAACTAATTTGCCAGAATTTTACYTAATTATGACATAACATTGCACAACCTTCAATGTAACAGGAATATTTAGACTTATGGATGCCACCCGTTAGATAAAATACGTAACGGTTCTGTATTTCACTGAAAGAATAAACGTTTTGTTTTTGAAATGATAGTTTCCAGATTTGACCATATTAATGATGTAAGGCTTGTATTTCTGTGTTATTATGTTATAATTAAGTCTATGATTTGATATGATAGAGCAGTCTGACCGAGCGGTGGTAGGCAGCAGCAGGCTCGTAAGCATTCATTCAAACAGCACTTTTGTGCYTTTGCCAGCAGCTCTTCCCTGTGCTTCCAAGCATTGAGCTGTTTATGACTTCAAGCCTATCAACTCCCGAGATTAGGCTGATGTAACCGATGTGAAATGGCTAGCTAGTTAGCGGGGTGCACACTAATAGCGTTTCAATCGGTGACGTTACTCGCTCTGAGACCTTGAAGTAGTTGTTCCCCTTGCTCTGCGAGGGCCGCAGCTTTTGTGGAGCGATGGGTAACGATGCTTCAAGGGTGGCTGTTGTCGATGTGTTCCTGGTTCGAGTCCAGGTAGGGGCGAGGAGAGGGACGGAAGCTATACTGTTACACTGGCCTATAAGAACATCCAATAGTCAAAGGTATATGAAATACAAATGGTATAGAGAGAAATAGTCCTATAATAACTACAACCTAAAACTTCTTACCTAGGAATATTGAAGACTCATGTTAAAAGAAACCACCAGCTTTCATATGTTCTCATGTTCTGAGCAAGGAACTTAAACGTTAGCTTTTTTACATGGCACATATTGCACTTTTACTTTCTTCTCCAACACTTTGTTTTTGCATTAAACCAAATTGAACATGTTTCATTATTTATTTGAGGCTAAATAGATTTTATTGATGTATTATATTAAGTTAAAATAAGTGTTCATTCATTCAGTATTGTTGTAATTGTCATTATTACAAATAAATAAATTTTTTATACTTTGTTTTTATTGTAGGAACACAAAGAAAGTACAAATAAAGTAAAATAAAAGAACAACAAAAAAGATCTGGCAGTTACAGTGCACTTCATACCTTCATCATCATATCATCATATTAGTTACATTGGCATCTTTGAATTAGACCTTTTCCAAGTACAAAACCCATTTTTCCCAGTATTCCTGACCTCTCTCCTGTTGAGTTCTTAAAGCAAAGGTCATACGCTCCATGTGGTGTATTTCTTCTACAATGTCTATCCATTGTGTCACTGTGGGAGGGTCTTTTTGTAGCCATTTCCTAGAGACAGCCTTTTTACTGGCTGCCAGTAGGACCTTCAAGAGGTACTTTTGTCTATTGTGTAAGCTATCAGGTATTTCACCCAAGTACAAAGAAATGAATGTTTGTTCTATGTCAAATCCCATTATTTTTCCAATGTTAGATCTTATTTCTCCCCAATAAGTTTCGATTGCGGGGCAGAACCAAAAGATAATAAATACATTTTTTAATTAAAATAATTTTTTTATTTTTTTTAACGGCCGATTAATCGGCTTTTTTTGGTCCTCCAATAATCGGCATAGACGTTGAAAAATCATATTCGGTCGACCTCTAGTGGACACCTGCTTGTCGAACATCTCATTCCAAAATCATGGGCATTAATATGGAGTTGGTCCCCTCTTTGTTGCTATAACAGCCTCTGCTCTTCTGGGAAGGCTTGCCACGAGATGTTGGAACATTGCGTCGGGGACTTGCTTCCATTCAGCCACAAGAGCATTACTGAGGRCGGGCACTGATGTTGTGCGATTAGGCCTGGCGGACAGTCGGCGTTCCAATTCATCTCAATGAATTTGAGGTCAGGGCTCTGTGTATGCCAGTCAAGTTCTTCCACACCGATCTCGACAAACCATTTCTGTATGGAACTCACTTTGTGCACGGGGGCATTGTTATGCTGAAACAGGAAAGGACTTCCCAAAACTGTTGCCACAAAGTTGGAAACACAGAATCGTGTACTATGTCATTGTATGCTGTAGCGTTAAGATTTCCCGTCACGGGAACTAAGGGGCCTAGCCCGAACCATGAAAAACAGCCCCAGACCATTATTCCTCCTCCACCAAACTATACAGTTGGCACTATGCATTGGAGCAGGTAGCGTTTCCCTGGCATCTGTCAAACCCAGATTTGTCCATTGGACTGCCAGATCGTGAAGTGTGATTCATCACTCCAGAGAACGCATTTCCATTGTTCCAGAGTCCAATGGCGGCGAGCTTTACACTCCTCCAGCCGACGCTTGACATTGCGCATGGTGATCTTAGGCTTGTGTGCGGCTGCACGGCCATGGAAATCCATTTCATGAAGCTTCCGACGAACAGTTATTGTGCTGATGTTTCTTCCAGAGGCAGTTTGGAATTCTGTAGTGAGTATTGCAACTGAGGACAGACAATTGTTACGCGCTTCAGCACGCGGCTGTCCCGTTCTGTGAACTTGTGTGGCCTTCCACTTCGCAGCTGAGCCGTTGTTGCTCCTAGACYTGTCCACTTCACAATAACAGCACTTACAGTTGACCTGGGCAGCTCTAGCAGGGCAGAAATTTAATGAACTGACTTGTTTGAAAGGTGGCATCCTAGGTGCATGGGATGCAAACTGCTGAGGGCCCAAAAAGGTAACACTTTTTTTTGTTGCACTGAAACATGCAAAACAATCCCTGCTAGGGGGAAATGCAGGTTAACTAATTAAACAAAAAATAATATGATCTACATGATCAGTCTCTGTGTGTAAAATAAAGTGGTTAATGTGAACCTAACTCACAGCTAAAAAATGTTAAGAAAGCAATCCAATGTCATTTGTTGCCTAGACTTTACTGCAAATGACACTCGTCTTGAGAAAAAACAATACACTAATATTGCAGTTAGCCATGACAGCCTTTATAATAGAACGCTTGTGACCACACACATAAATATTATACTTGGGGAAAAAACATCTTAAAGTAGAAATGAAATGAAACAAACTGGCATTCTATTTTTGCTCTTTTATCGCCACTATAGACATCGATCAAGTGCACAAGGCTACATGTGTGCAAAAATAACATTCACTGAGAAAAAAAAAAGTATAATCTCCCTCACGTTACTGTCAAGTTCAACACAACAAAAGCAATATATTTGGGCTACACTGCACATTATTATATTGTACACTTTCTGCCTGTGGACATCTGTTCTACAATGTGCCAGCAAAAGTGAGAAAGAGGGAAAGTGTGTGGTGTTCCTTTCACCTCTATAGTGGCATCCAGTTTAAGCCAGGTCCAGCTCCAGCTACACTTGATCCCTGAATACACTTGTTTAACAAGCAACGCCTCATTTTCACCTAATTCTGAAAATTAACCACATACTGTAGGGGGAAAACATTAGTTAACAGATAGTGGTTAGTTCGTTAACATTTCACAAAGGATCCAGTAAGCAACTAACCCGTTATAGCTTGAGGAATGGCAAGGAGTCGTACACCAGTCGACTCTGCCGCACGAGCATGTTTTTGCGGCACAGTCGATAGCGCGCCGGACTTCGGGCTAGAAGGTCGAGGGTTCGAGACCTGCTCCCTGCTGTTTCATTACAATAGCGAATTGGTTATTGTAATATTCATGTGTAAACATACTGAATTATAATTGGATGCATTTTACCGCCATATCATACTGTGCTATGATTGGTTAAGACCACCCAAATGGTTAGGTGATGGTCAGTTTGATCCTGGTTGGCGATACGTGAACATGCCAGTTATAGCTAGCTAATAAAGAGCTACGMTAACTTCTACTTGGTCACAATCCCGGATCCGGGAGCACCCTCATCAGTAAAAAAGCTGACTAGCATAGCCTAGCATAGCGCCACAAGTAAATACTAGCATCTAAATATCATGAAATCACAAGTCCAAGACACCAGATTTGAAAGATACACATCTTGTGAATCCAGCCATCATTTCCGATTTTTAAAATGCAAATGAGTTCTGTTTTACTCACAGATATAATT
Source organism: Salvelinus sp. IW2-2015 (assembly GCF_002910315.2). Taxonomy (NCBI): domain Eukaryota; kingdom Metazoa; phylum Chordata; class Actinopteri; order Salmoniformes; family Salmonidae; genus Salvelinus; species Salvelinus sp. IW2-2015. The sequence goes on along the minus strand of NC_036851.1, from coordinate 33,430,369 downwards.
CAAACGGTTTTAGAACCTAGATATGTTTTCTATCAAATAGTAATGATAATATGCATATTGTACGAGCAAGAATTGAGTACGAGGCAGTTTAATTTGGAACAATTTTTTTTACAAAGTGAAAACAGCGCCCTATTGAGAAAAGGTTAAGAAATATCCTGTAGTACTGCATTTTATTATTTTGTACAAAGTGTGCAAAACAAGACATGGTGTCAGAGTAAAAGGTCTTAAAAGATGGATTTTTCTGGAGTTTCCTTTACCTCGAATGGACTGGGAGTGTTAGGGTTGCGTAAGTTCAACTGAGATAGGAACAATAGGACACCTGAACTTGATTAAAATAATTGTTTAATTCAAAAGTTAATAAATGGCAAATGCATTTTTCGTATATACGGGTCCACTGCACCACCCCGCAGGGTGGAAACAGAGAAGACACTTGTTACTGACAAAGACATTATAATAAATACTCATGACAGAGATAGTTCCCACTTCCGAGCCGGCCTGTCAGAGTAGAGACTGGGCGTGGTTTAGACTCACCCAGCCTATCGTTGATGTTGGCGCTTTAAGCCAGTCCTGGCCCCTTAGCGCATGTGATGTCCCGTCGCTGTTGCTGTGTAGATTACGCTCCTTCACCCCAGAGACTGGGGTCAGACAGTTTTATAACATTGTCTGAGATATCTGCACCTGTATATAATGTCCACTGTTCTCGCTAAAGGCTAACTACAGCTTTCCAGCACTCTTATCTGAGCTAACTGTTACTTCCAGCACACACACACAGACACCCAGACCAACAGTTTGTCAACATCCAATCACATTTAATACAGTTGCTAATCACGTTTGTTATAGTATTCAATCACATATGATATAGTTGCTAATCACGTTTGTTARAGTATTCAATCACATATGATACAGTTGCTAATATTCAATCACGTTTGTTGTAGTATTGGGTTATAGTCCATTGTACACCACAGTCAGCAGTCTCATGATTCACCCTCTCCTGTGTCTCTCTAAGATTAGCACAGTCTCGGTCACACAGTACAGCTTCACACTACTGATACATTTGTTGCTTCTCTCCTTTTAACACACACACATTTCAGGCTGATAMTCATGGTTGGGCCCTGAGCACTGGTAAAAGTGAGAACAATGGAAAATGCAGGAGTCAGCAATTCAAACTTTAATGCATAAGAAGCCCTACTAGCTTATAGTTAGTTAAGCATGTCAAAAAACCTTTATAAAACCCCACAGGAGTCTACAAACTTACCCGATGCATGGCGTAAGTACAAACAGCATGTGGAGCTCATGTTCACGGGTCCTCTGAAGGAAAGAGAAGAGGAAAAGTGCAGCTACCTACTCCTCTGGATCGGTAAAAAAGGGAGAGATATTTACAACACATGGACACTTACCGAGGCTGAATCAAAGGTACTGAAAACATACTACGATCGTTTTGAAGCATATGTTGTGCCGAAGACCAATACGATTATCGCTAGGTACAAATTCCATGAGAAAGTACAGGGAGCTAGCGAGTCTTTTGAAAAGTTTGTGACAGAACTGCGTCTGCTTGTGAAAGACTGATTATGCAAACAAGGATGAGATGGTCAGGGACCGTATTGTATTTGGAATACACTCACCGCGAGTGAGAGAAACTTTTGAATGTTGGGTCTGAGGTAACGCTGGACAAAGCTATCGACATAGCCAGATCTCACGAGCTAGCACAGGCTCAGATGAAAACCATTTCGCGCGGCAGCACGAGCGCATCACGTGAACAAGCAGTGCACGCAGACATCAAAGGACACCTCCGGTGCGCAGAGAGCGCGTTTTAGAACGGAGAGACATAACTCCAAAACAGAGCGACACATACTCAAAATGCCCCAAAACATGTGGATATTGCGGATACAAAATTGTACAAGGAAATTGCCTAGCTAAAGGCAAAGTGTACTAAATGTGGAAAATGGAATCACCTTGCAAAGGTGTGCAGAGCTTACCGTGGAAAAACAGTACACACAGTGAGTGAAGATGAAATGTCAATCATAGAGTCAAACGCCGATGAACTGTTTATTGATTCAGTGACACAGAAAAGTCAAATATCAGAGACAGAGCAAGCATTTGCTGACATTGAGATAGGAACACAAGGCACAAAGCTAAAGTTCAAACTAGACACTGGTGCACAAGTAAACATTATTCCTCTGAATAAGTACCGCAGCTTGACATCTGAGTGCGAGCTACAGCCCACCACACGCAGACTGACTGGTTATGGTGGTGAACAGCTCCCAGTAAAAGGCACATGCACCTTCAAATGCAAATACAAGGAAAGTGACATGATGTTAGACTTTTATGTTGTTGACACTAGAGCACCTGTAGTGCTAGGTCTTAAAGCATGTTTAGACATGGACCTCATCAAGCTAGTTTTATCAGTGACAGCACCAGTAGAGACAGGAATAGGATTATTCCCAGGAGAATGTACCATTCACCTTGACCCAGACGCAACCCCTGTGGTCTACCCACGAGAAAGATTCCCCTTGCTCTCCGTGCCCGTCTGAAGAAAGAGTTGGAGAGCATGGAGCAATCTGACATAGTCACCAAGGTTACAGAACCGACTGACTGGGTAAACGCCTTAGTGGTGGTGGAGAAACCATGCACAGGCAAGCTCAGAGTATGTCTCGACCCAAGAGACTTGAACAAGGCTATCAAACGCCCCCATTARCCTTTACCGACGCTAGATGGCATCACACACAAGCTAGCGGGAGCACACTACTTCAGTGTCATGGACGCTAGATCAGGCTACTGGGCTATCAAGCMCACAGAAGAGTCATCTAAGCTCACAACATTCAACACACCGTTTGGACGCTACAGGTTCCGTCGCCTGCCTTTTGGGATTATCTCAGCCCAAGACGAGTTTCAGCGAAAGATTGACGAAGTGTACGAAGGCCTCGACGGAGTTGTGGCAATTGTGGACGACATCCTTGTCTATGGTCGAACCAAAGAGGAGCACGACCGAAACCTCTGCGCGATGCTGCAAAGGTCCCGCGAGAGAGGAGTCCGGCTCAACCCCGAGAAGAGCACAGTCGGCGCTACAGAGGTCAGTTACTTCGGACATCTTCTTACAGCGACTGGAATCAAGCCAGATCCACAGAAGATCTCAGCCATAAAAGAAATGGAGCCACCAAAGAACCGTGCAGAGCTGGAAACAGTGCTTGGCATGGTCAACTACTTAGCCAAGTTCGCACCCAGCCTCTCCAATGCTAATGCACCCCTGCGTCAACTGCTAAAGCAGTCCAGTGAGTTTCTCTGGGACAAGCAACACGACATTGCTTTCCAGAATGTGAAAGACTTGATCACGAGAGAACCAGGACCAATCCTTGCCTACTACGACCCCGACAAAGAGCTCAGACTCCAAGTGGACGCGTCGAAGTATGGACTAGGTGCAGTGCTACTGCAAGAAGGAAAGCCCATCAGCTACGCTTCCAAATCTCTCACAGACTGTGAAATCAACTACGCTCAAATTGAAAAGGAGCTCTACGCCATTCTGTTCGGATGTAAACGTTTCCATCAGTACATATATGGACGACAAGTCATTGTGGAATCCGACCACAAGCCACTTGAGTCAATTATGAGGAAACCACTAGCCGCAGCCCCGCCAAGGCTACAGAGAATGATCCTTCAACTACAAAAATACGACTTCACAATCACTCACCGTCCAGGCAAAGACATCCCTGTCGCAGACACACTCTCCAGGAAGTTTCTTACCTATAAGGACAGCAGCCTCAGTGAAGGCATGGACATGCAAGTGCACACTGTGTACAGCAACTTACCAGTTAGTGACACAAAACTGAAGGAGATCCAAGCAGAAACAGAAAAGGACTCACAACTCGCACAGCTGAGGAAAGTCATACAGGATGGATGGCCTGAGAAGAGGAGAAAATGCCCTCAGAGCGTCTCAGAATTCTGGAACCATCGTGATGAACTATCACAGATCAACGGAATAATTTTCAAAGGAGAGAAAATCATTATTCCTACCAGTCTCAGAGAAGAGATTTTGACAAAGATCCATGCTGGACACATGGGCATGGAAAAGTGCAAACAGAGAGCACGGGACATTTTGTTTTGGCCCGGAATGTGCAAACAAATAGAGGACATTGTTGGTAAATGCGCCATATGTCTTGAACYACGCCCCTCAAACACCAAAGAGCCAATGTTACCTCACTGTATCCCTGTCACCACAAGCCCGCATTACCCTCAAAGTAATGGCCTTGCTGAAAAATCWGTGCAGATTGCTAAATCACWCATGGATAAAGCAAAAGCAGACAAGAGAGACCCCTACCTCAGCCTCCTTGAATACCGCAACACTCCAGTTGACAACTTCAAATCACCAGCSCAGCTGTTGATGAGCCGCAGACTTCCCTCAATCCTTCCCAGCACCAACCAGCAGCTACAACCTGAGGTCGTCAGCTACAAGGAAATGCATGAAAAACGTGCACAGAGACAACAACAACAAAAGCGATACTACGACAGGTCAGCTAGARCACTGCCACCACTGATCGACGGAGAGTCAGTTAGAATCCAGGAGCATGGCCTCTGGAAGCCAGCAGTCGTCATCCAGCCAGCTGACACTGAACGTTCAAATCACGTTCGCACCGCAGAAGGAGCAGTGTACCGCCGCAATCGTCGTCACCTACTGAACACAAAAGAACAACACACTGATGAGATGAACTGTTCCCCTGAAAGAGAACGTGATGGACTAAACACACACAAAGCACAYCATACACCATACTTACCTGCAACACCACAAGAACTGTTGACTGACACAGAAGCATGCTCAGCATCATATTGCACAAATCAGGAAGAGAGGTCAAGCCCAGAGCTGTCCTAGACCTGTGAAATGTCAAAGGGTGTAGGCAGATCGCTGCCCTAAAAGAGTTCCAGACTGTAAACTTGTTATTGAAAGTTCACTTGAAATGCTTTGGTATTGTATTTGTTTGAAATGTTAAGATGTTATTTCTACAGTGAAAGCTGAGTTGCTGAGAATCKSTTGTTTGAAAAGTAACAGTATGTTGGATTATTGTTTCAGAGTCTATGTTGATTCAGTTGGTATAGTATGCAATATAAAWGMTTACTTACCTTGAGTTCAAACTGCAGAGCATGTTTTCAAAAGAAATGCTTAGAATATGTAAACATTTTTATTTTGTTTTAAAAGAAGGGGGATGTAATATTCATATGTGTAAACATACTGAATTATAATTGGATGCATTTTACCGCCATATCATACTGTGCTATGATTGGTTAAGACCACCCAAATGGTTAGGTGATGGTCAGTTTGATCCTGGTTGGCGATACGTGAACATACCAGTTATAGCTAGCTAATAAAGAGCTACGTTAAGAAATATCCCGTAGTACTGCATTTTATTATTTTGTACAAAGTGTGCAAAACAAGACAGTTATATATTTTTATTTGATTTAACTTGGCAAGTCAGTTAAGAACCAACTCTTATTTACAATGACTGCCTAGGACCAGTGGGTTAACTGCCTTGTTTCAGGGGCAGAACGACATATTTCTACCTTGTCAGCTCGGGGATTCAATCTAGCAACCTTTAGGTTACTGGCCCAACGCTCTAACCACTAGGCTACCCGCTGCCCCAGGGTTACTAATGTTAGCTCATCTGATGTTGTAACGTTAGCTGTCTGACTTTATTAGCAAGTTAATTTTCACAGCATAAACTCAATTATTTTGTTGCTCAACATTTCTCTGGCTAGTGTGGGGTTTTATAAAGGTTTTTTGACATGCTTAACTAACTATAAGCTAGTAGGGCTTCTTATGCATTAAAGTTTGAATTGCTGAACCTGCATTTTCCATTGTTCTCACTCTTACCAGTGCTCAGGGCCTAACCATGAATATCAGCCTGGAATGTGTGTGTGTTAAAGAGAGCGCTGTACTGTGTGAAATATGTGTGTGTACGCAACAAATGTATCAGTCTGAAATGTGTGTGTGTTAAAAAGGGCACTGTGGGCGCTGTACTGTGTGACTGAGACTGTGCTAATCTTAGAGAGACACAGGAGGGGGTGAATCATGAGACTGCTGACTGTGGTGTACAATGYACTATAACCCAATACTATAACAAACGTGATTAGCAACTATATCATATGTGATTGAATACTATAACAAACGTGATTAGCAACTATATCATATGTGATTGAATACTATAACAAACGTGATTYGCAACTATATCATATGTGATTGGATATTGACAACCTGTTGGTCTGGGCGCCTGGATGTCTGTGTGTGTGTGCTGGAAGTAACAGTTAGCTCAGATAAGAAGCTGGGAAGCTGTAGTTAGCCTTGAGCGGGAACAGTGGACATTGTATAACAGGTGTGAATAGCTCAGACAATATTACAGAGCTGTCTGACCTCAGTCTTTGGGGTGAAGGAGCATAATCTACACAGCAACAGCGACGGGACAACAGAGAGCGCAAAGGGGCTAGGACTAGCTTATGTGCCAACATCAACGATAGGCTGGGTAAGTCTAAACCACGCCCAGTCTCTACTCTGACAGGCCGGCTCAGAAGCGGGAACTATCTCTGTCATGAGTATAATATACTATCTTTGTCAGGAACAAATCAGTTCTCTGTCTTATCCTGCGTGATGAAACATTGAACCCGTATATACGGAAATTGTATTTGCCATTTATTAACTTTTGAATTAAACAATTATTTTAACCAAGTTCAGGTGTACTATTGTTCCTATCTCAGTTGAACTTACGCAACCCTAACACTAGTTAACGTAGAATTCGATCCAGCTATCAATATACTTAACAATGCTAATGCTTGTTCCACCACACTTTCTCCCTTGCCTCAAATTTTCCAAATGTCAGTAGTTCTTCGGTAACAGCTCATGAAGTAGGCTTCATCACCTTCTCACCCCTGTCTCCGTGGTCAGGCTTCTCACCTAACGTTACCTCTTCGTTACCGTTCAGGGGACACGCTGCTCTAACTGGCAAGCTGACTTTCCAGAGCGCGCGCTGATGCTGTAACTAGCACATTGTTTGTCTCTTATTCCTTCAGTCGCGTGCTGCGCTGCATTCTGTTGTTATGTGGACGATTGGCTGAGCCTTGGATACAGCCAGTATTGCTCCAAACGCGCATCACTCGTTCGCTTACAGCCAGTAGGGCTCCAACCCCAACTCCCCTTAGTTTGCATCCCTGTAGGCGACGTTGAAATTCAGTGAGCTCTTCCATGCTCGTCTTTATACACCTATCAGCAGCAGCTGTGGCTGAAATCACTGAATCCACTCATTTGAAGGGGTGTCCACATACTTTTTTATATATAGTGTATGTTGTTTCTATGTGTTTGGTTTTCGTTCAGATGCCACTAGCCAGTACATTCAGGGTCGTGAGGAGGTGGTGGAGGAGGGCTGTCTCTGTTCTTCAGGTCTGCAGTGTGCCCTGGTCCTGATCGGGMTATACATCCGCGCCACTGGGGAACCGGTCATAGGGGTCATAAACCAGCCCTTCAACCACAAAGACCCAACAGGGTGAGACTCTTTACTTTTCTATTATTTATCTATTTTCTTTCTCTCTGAATTGTTGGGAAGGGCTTGTATTTAAGCATTTCACTGTTAGTCTACACCTGTTGTTTACAAAGCATGTGACAAAAACAATTGGATTTGACTCTAGAACCAGAACAGCAATCATTTTGACACCAGTGTTAGGGTCAATGCTATTTAAGTTGTCGATTAAATTACAATTTTTTCCCCAATTTAAGTATTGGAAAAGGTATTTTCATTTGCAATTACTATTTTCAATCCACTTACTGAATTTAAATAGAGTTAACTATCAAACACAGAAATAACATACTCAGTAATGCTCAGACTTCACCAACTAAGCTTCCTTTAATGACATTTGGTTGATGTGATGTGCATATTTGTTGCAGCTGGAAGGGGAAGCATTTCTGGGGTGTGTCATATGGGAGCGTCAAAGCCTGCTCGGTGCTCCGACCTAAAGACAGACCTGCAGAATGTCCAGGACTATCGGTGGTGCTGAGCTCCAGTGAGAAGCAGGCGGTGAAGGAGGCCTTGGCCCCTCTGTGTGGGCCTGACAGGCTGATGTACGCCTCGGGGGCCGGATACAAGATCCTGTGTGTGATCCTGGGCCTAGCTGACGTCTACGTCCTCTCCGAGGGCAGCACCTTCAAGTGGGACTCCTGCGGCCCCCATGCCCTGCTCCTTGCACTGGGTGGGGGGATGCTGGACCTTAAAGAGTGCCTCCGCTTCGGCCACTGTGAGGGGGGGCACCATGACCAGGGGGAACTAACCTACCACCAATCCCACTCAGAGAGCACTGGGGCAGACCGCTGGGCCAACCAGGGTGGCCTGGTGGCCTACCTAGACTGTCAAATGCTTCATAGGGTTATTGGAGAACTGAAGGGAAAGTTTTAAAGGAAGAGGCATTGATTATGGTGAAGGGCACAAGTAGCTGTATCATTGCTTATAGGGACGTGCTGCTTAATGTCAATTTTTGGAGGAGCTGTTTWAAAAAAATCTACTATGCTGTTAAAGTTATTTTGTAAAAGCTTGATGTATATGCAAATATATAGTAAGGAATGTAAACATGTTAAACTATCTACAGTAGGTGGTATGTTAAAGGTGTTTCGTAAAAGATTAAGCTGCATCTAACTTTTACAGTTACTGGTTTTCTCATTGACAGGAAGCGTGTTGGTGGCAAACAAATCTAACTTCAGGAAAGACCTGAGTGTTGTTTAAGTAAAACTTATTCCAAAGCAAGATAATCAGAATCGAGAGACTGGTATGAACAGGAACAAGCATGGTTCAGGGAACAGTAGCACACACTGCATAGCTGAAACATGCTTTTTGTCTGTCATACCAAAATGTGGCACATGGCAATAACCCTGCTTTTGATTGGTTAAGGATCTCTGCTGGACTTACCTGAATATTACTTGATGGCCTAGTTGAAGTATAGTGGGACAGGGAGACATAGTAAATATCCCAAGTGTCCCCCCTTGACAGAAGCACTAATGGTGTGTGTGTGACAGGCGAGAGCTGAGAGGACTCAAATAAACTGGCTTCTGGGAATCTGCAGCGGCCCAGAAAAGGCCTTTTATGGAAAAGAGGTGCATTTGACACTGTTTCCATAGCTCTAGCTGTATGTCTTAGGATAAATCAGGGCAGAGGAAAACACGAGGTGCAGCAATCAACAATGAAACGGGGGCTAGTGTTCATTTACTGTAAATTAAGGATTAAACCCCTTTTGAAGGAAAGAAGGGGAACTGTCACACAGCCAGGTTAGTTGATTTCTGGAGATATAGCATGATTCAGGGGTATTTAAACCCAGTCAGGTACTCCATTTATTGAATAAAAAGAGTTACAGGATTAGGTTTGTTTAACATAAGTCCACCTGTCCTGTACCAAGGGGGTGGTGTGGAGATTCATTTTTATTATTTTCCACAACTATCACTTGCACCACTTCATTGGCACACCCAAGAATCTATTGGGATGCGGTCCAAAGTGGTTGTCATTACTAAATGTGGCTGTCTATGGCCTTCCATCAGAAAAGCATGACAACCACTCAGGTCTGTGTTGTGGACCACTTCTGTATAAAGACTGGTTRGATCTACTGTATGTTTAAAATTTGTGTATTGTAAAAGGCCATTTCATGAGTGTGCTCCAGAAGTGCCGTTAGCAGGTCCCCTGGTTTCTGCTCCATTGGAATTATCCACCATTCTCCTGTCTTGTGAGTCAGAATTTGAAGACGGAATTCAATCCACAAAACAATGAAAGTCCATTCATCCATCTGAAATCAACTTTACTATGAAATCCAGAGAAAAGGAAAATCAACTGAACACTGATGTTTCACAATTGTAATAAACTCTTGCCAGCAAACTCACTTTCCTACCCAAAAAACTGAAAAAAATGCAAGTGCCCCACACATTTAACCCTGATGATTGTCTGATTTTTTGCAATATTTGTTTTTGCATATACCGTTTAAAGATATCTCAAGAACAAATTATAATCTGCGATATTGGCTCTTCTTCCACAGTGGGAGCCCTTAGTTGACTTGCCGCTTTAGACTGCCACTTAAGCCATACATTCTCAAGTCAACTAGGGTATCTAAACATTGACAGTATTGATAATTCAGGCTAAAACTGAGATTAAATTAAACCTCGAATACCTCCATAAAAAAATAAAAAGCAAGTGGACAATTGCACTGAAAACCCTTTTCACTTCAAGGAGAACAAATAAACATGTGCAACAAGGGACCTAGGCCCTTTAAATCAAAGCTACAACCCATCTCCCAACATCCACAGAATAACACAAATCAAAAGGTAAAATGGAACCGATACCTGGGCAGGGCACATATTCATAAAGCGTCTCAGAGTAGGAGTACTGATCTAGGATCAATTTAGCCTTTTTGATCCTAATGAATAAGATTACATGGAAAGGCCTGAACCTAGATCAGCACTCCTACTCTGGGGCGATCGATAAATATGGAATCAGACCTATTAACGTTTGAATGTTTTATCTCCTTCACTGGAACCTAGCTAGTCCTGTGGCTTATAAAAGGAATTAGATTATCAACTTTCACCACATTTATTTCCAATACTGTATCTCCACAGGAAAAACACAATGATTTGCCATAATAAGTACAGGCAGATTGTTAGAGATCTGAATACTATCCCTCTTCAATCTGGAGCATACTGACTAATGAGAAAGGGGCGAAAGAGGGCAGTGGTAGCTTTTCTTTGAAATAAAAAGTGGTGGTAGGACTGTTAGTCTTGATATTCAGCTCCACTGTCATTCAATCAACCTTTAAACTGTTGGTAAGTATCTGCCAAAGAATAATCTCTGATAACAATATTGTACACTGCTATAGTCATTGTGTTCTCAATGGAAGTTCAGTCACCTCCAATCTTAAAGGGTGTCAAGATGCAATTCGGGGCGGATTGCATCTTGACATTCTCTTGAGCCACAGGAACAACATGATGCCTTCTAGACAGGTCCTCTGGTTTCTGCTCCATTGGAATTATCCAGCATTCTCCTGTACTGTGAGAGTCGAAACTTGAACATGGAATTTAATCCACATAACTCACAAAACAAACAAAGTCCATTCATCCATCTGAAATCAACTTTACTAGAAAATCAACTGAACACTGATGTTTCACACCAATACTAGGGACTGCAAGCAGTAAATAGCCTAGGTCCTTGACTCACAATATAACCGTCTTGATTTGAATGTGAACCTGCTAACCTCTGATACCTCAAAGTGATTCTAAGTGGGCTTCAATGTTTTGAGAGACAGGTTAAACATACAGTATTCACTGTAGCTAGACGGAGTTGATACACTACATGGCCAAGAGAATGTGGATGCCTTTTCAAATTAATGGATTCGGCAATTTCAGCCACACCCGGGTGTATAAAATCGAGCACATAGCCATTGGCAGTAGAATGGCCCGTACTACAGAGCTCAGTGACTTTCAACAAGGCACCATCATAGGATGCCACCTTTCCAACAAGTCAGTTTGTCAAATTTCTGCCCTGCTAGAGCTGCCCCGGTCAACTGTAAATGCTGTGATTGTGAAGTGGAAACATCTAGGAGCAACAACAGCTCAGCCGCAAAGTGGTAGGCCACACAAGCTCACAGAATGGGACTGCTGAGTGTTGAAGCGCGTAGCAACATGGTTGCAACACTCACTACCAAGTTCCAAACTACCTCCGGAAGCAACGTCAATCACACTTCATCATCTGCCAGGAGAACGCTACCTACCCGAATGCATAGTGCCAACTGTAAAGGTGGAGGAGGAATAATGGTCCGAGGCTCTTTTTCATGGTTCGGGCTAGGCCCCTTAGTTCCAGTGAAGGGAAATTTAACGCTTCAGCATACACTGACATTCTAGACGATTCTGTGCTTCCAACTTTGTGGCAACAGTTTGGGGAAGGCCCTTTCCTTTTTCAGCATGACAATGCCCCCGTGCACAAAGCAAGGTCCATACAGAAATGGTTTGTCGAGATCGGTGTGGAAGAACTTGACTGGCCTGCAGAGCCCTGACCTCAACTCCATCCAACATCTTGGGATGAATAGGAACGCCGACTGCGAGCCAGGCCTAATCGCCCAACATCAGTGCCCGACCTAATTCATTCTCGTGGCTGAATGGAAGCAAGTCCCCGCAGCAATGTTCCAACATCTAGTGAAAGAGTGGAGGCTGTTATAACAGGACCAACTCCATATTAATGCCAATGATTTTGGAATAAGATGTTCAACAAGCAGTGTATCTATGTTTGGCAGGGCGCATACTTGCACTCTAATTCAGGTGCAAAAGCATTCCCCACTAACCTACTTCCCAATATAAATTAGTGACAAACTTTCACTCTAACTTCATTCAAAGCAATAAAAATGGCAGAAAAGCAGTTGCTCAAATGATAACCTAACAATTTATCAAAGAAGGCAACAGGCGGAAGGAAGGGTGTGTACAAGCAGTAACAGGCAGAGGAGCCCTCTCTCTGGAGACCCAGGATTCAGATTGAGCAGTTAAATTCAGAAATGAATCAATTCTGATTGGCTTCTTCTAGCCATGTCCCTCTCAAACATAAATGCACAGAGACCTGAAGCAATATTACATTACCATATCCCCAAAAATGTATCACAAAAGTCTCAAGGAATAAAAGAGTCCAATGGCATGTAATAATGCAATCGTGTATGCAGAATTGMGCAGGAAAGTAAGACCTAAGGAAATGTGTTTGCATTATAAGCAATAGGCTTGTGATTTCAGTGGCATGGCTACAGCTGTTTCATCAAAGAAGAAAACAAATGAGAGAGGGAGAAGCAGAAATACTGCCACCTCCTTACCCCAAATATATTTAAACTGAGTTAGTTTCTTCTTCTTATACATGGTCCAGTCTCATCTCTGGCTTGGGACCTATGTGTTGTCAGTCATTGATTTGGGTGGTAGCCACGACCAATGTGAATCTTCCTGAGCTCGAGTGATCCTTCGACTCATGTACAGTAAGGGGAGGTCCGGGCTCGCTGACAGACAAGCAAGAAGACAGACATGGTCGTGTGTAGAGTGTCCCTGTGTTGCTACGATGACGTATCACAACAATGGCCGCTCTCACCTCTGGAAGGGCTTGCGGACCTTCTTCTTCCTGCGGGGTGGAGGTTTGCCTCCGCTCTCAGCCCACGTCTCGCTGGGCTCTGGTCGGGGCCCCCCAGGAGGAATGAAGAAGCCAGTCTGAGGTGGAGGAGGGGAGAAAGGTCCACTAGGTCCCGGTCCAGCACCAGAGGGGTGATGGGGGGGTGGTCCTGAGGGAAAGAAACCCCCGTTGGCAGCCATATCAGGGGGAGGTCCCCCCTGGAAGATGCGGTTGAAAAAGTCCTGCAGGTCAGCAGGGTTGGTCGGGCCTGGAGGAGGGTGCTCTGGGCCTGGAGGTGTCCTGGAGATCATGAAAGGAGAGTTACATTAATAAAAAAAATATATATATATATATATTCAACAGGTGACTCCAGGAAAATCAAGAAAAAGGAGCACTCCGTGTCTGAGTTTTATTCACGGGACAAACAAAAAACCATCAGATCCTTGGATAGCCTTTCATTCTGTTACATTCATTCTATTTCCATCTAGCCCACCAGGGATGGGCAACCGGGGGCACGTGGGCCAAATGGCCTTTGATCAATCCCATCCCCCCAAAAAAGTAACTCACTCGCAAGCAACTGCGGCCTCTCATAATGAGTTCAGATTTTTTGTGGCCCCACCCCCATCTAGCCTATAGTTAAGAGAGATTGTTCTATCTTTTGCCTTGGCCAAGAGGCATCATTCACAAGCATCAGAGATGCTTGATAATCTGGAGCTCCAAAACTCATCTCTGTCCACAAATATGTAACTCTTTCACATGCAGGAGCACCTGCACTGACCAGAGCGTAATGGTATTTCAGAGAACAATCTAATTTAGGCCCCTTTTAGACGGTTGGTCACATAACACCTAGGTTGTGTCCCAATAATCTCTCCTTTCTCACGAAATATGCACTTGTTCCCTTCCCTTCATGGATTTGAAAGGATATGACTGGTATATGGAAACTCCCTCTAGCCCATGCATACACCAATACAATAATTTTACATTCGTGTGGAGTAGTTAACGAGTGCAAACTTCAGGAGGAAAATTAGATTGGAACACAACCCTCAGTGCCCTGGGACCTACCTGTGGCGCTGCGTGGAGTTGCTGTTGTTCTTGGATCCGAAGGAGATGTGGTAGGGAACGCGGTGTGTGTCTGGAGAGATTCCTATCCTCTGGCAGCCGGCCCACTCTAAAAGGTGGGAGCGGAAAAGGTGACAAATTAATCAATGTGACAATACTGAATCAAGCGGCAAGGAGGAGAAATAGTCAGTCTGACTTTAGCTGTCTTAACATTATTTAGCAGCTTAGAATTCAATTTAGTTGTAGAGCTCTTGAGCATGTCAGTTGGCTTGTTAAGAGTGCTTTTAGTTTACAGATGAAACAGAAACATCATTAAGTCAAAATGTACCCACAATGCACTACAGTTTTGATGCTCTCAAAAACTGTCATAGTCAAGCCAGTACCTGTGATGTCGTAGACCTTGCCATCCATGCAGGCGAAGTATGTGATGCGTAGGCCCAGCATGCTGGACTCGGCCCACAGGTCTCCCTCCTCGGCGCTGTGGCGTCTGTTACACTCTGCACAGAACCGAGCCTCCGCAGGCTCCCGGTCCATCTCAAACCTCCTGCACACACAGGGAGGAGTCAGGGCCTGTGCGTTTTGTATGTAACTAATTTTTAGTGATTGGGAGTAGTCAGGGTAGGTAAATTATATTACTATTCCAATCCCTCACTTTCACAATAGTCTGGTTATAAAAGTACGATACAGATATTATTAATAGATTATTAATATATTCAAATAGTACAGATATTAATTCAGTCAGTGATGTACCTGTGCTTGCCCTCACACTTGGTGCACATCATAGTGTTCATAGCTTCCTTCAGGTCATCCTGCAGTTTGGTGAGGAACTCATTCATCGACTTGGAGAGTTCCGTCTTCGACATGCGCTTCCTGAGGGAGGAGCAGGGAAACAAAAGTCAAAGCCATATTAACTACACCAAACATCCCACCGGCCTTCAGTGCAGTCATTTGATCACGGTTTATTGCATTTTAATTAAGTAATAGTCCAGTTTTTGTGCCTTCTACTCATATCACGTATTCTCTCCATGTTTCTGGGTTACTGAGAAACTAAACTAAACATCCCARAGGCCTTTAAATTGACTATAACATGCCAAGGACCACAGTTAAGGAATGCTTCTCCATCTGTAATCCTATTATGAAAAGGCCTGAGTTCTAACTTCAGATGTTTTTGTTAAAGGTGAAGTCATGTGATCATGGTTTCTTGCATTTGATATAAGTACTGGTCCAGTAGCTTGTGTGTCTTCTACTCACAGCTCGTATTCCCTCCGTATTTCTGGGTTACTGACGATGTCCCAGGCAGCCCTCAGCACCTTAAAGGCCTCCCCAGCACGCGGGTGCTTGTTCTTGTCTGGATGAACCTGAGAAGGGAAGGAAAAAATAAATACAAACAGAAGGGCACAGCAGAAAACATAATGGAATAGAGAGAAGAACTAAGGAAGAGACTACTTCTAGTCATTTTCTGATTACATTTTATATTGTGGATTAGAGGTCGACCGAT
Organism: Salvelinus sp. IW2-2015; assembly: GCF_002910315.2. Taxonomy (NCBI): domain Eukaryota; kingdom Metazoa; phylum Chordata; class Actinopteri; order Salmoniformes; family Salmonidae; genus Salvelinus; species Salvelinus sp. IW2-2015. The sequence goes on along the minus strand of NC_036851.1, from coordinate 33,414,685 downwards.
TATGATTTTTTCAACGCCGATACCGATTATTGGAGGACCAAAGAGGGGACCAACTCCATATTAATGCCCATGATTTTGGAATGAGATGTTCGACAAGCAGGTGTCCACTAGAGGTCGACCCGATTATGATTTTTCCATGCCGATACCGATTATTGGAGGACCAAAAAAAGCCGATACCGATTAATCGGACGATTTTAAAAATTATTATTTGTTTTTTTTCATTTAAAAATGTATTTATTTGTAATAATGACAATTACAACAATACTGAATGAACACTTATTTTAACTTAATATAATACATCAATAAAATCTATTTAGCCTCAAATAAATAATGAAACATGTTCAATTTGGTTTAATGCAAAAACAAAGTGTTGGAGAAGAAAGTAAAAGTGCAATATGTGCCATGTAAAAAAGCTAACGTTTAAGTTCCTTGCTCAGAACATGAGAACATATGAAAGCTGGTGGTTTCTTTTAACATGAGTCTTCAATATTCCTAGGTAAGAAGTTTTAGGTTGTAGTTATTATAGGACTATTTCTCTCTATACCATTTGTATTTCATATACCTTTGACTATTGGATGTTCTTATAGGCCAGTGTAACAGTATAGCTTCCGTCCCTCTCCTCGCCCCTACCTGGACTCGAACCAGGAACACATCGACAACAGCCACCCTTGAAGCATCGTTACCCATCGCTCCACAAAAGCCGCGGCCCTCGCAGAGCAAGGGGAACAACTACTTCAAGGTCTCAGAGCGAGTAACGTCACCGATTGAAACGCTATTAGCGCGCACCCCGCTAACTAGCTAGCCATTTCACATCGGTTACACCAGCCTAATCTCGGGAGTTGATAGGCTTGAAGTCATAAACAGCTCAATGCTTGAAGCACAGGGAAGAGCTGCTGGCAAACGCACAAAAGTGCTGTTTGAATGAATGCTTACGAGCCTGCTGCTGCCTACCACCGCTCGGTCAGACTACTCTATCAAATATCAAATCATAGACTTAATTATAACATAATAACACACAGAAATACGAGCCTTACGTCATTAATATGGTCAAATCTGGAAACTATCATTTAAAAAACAAAACGTTTATTCTTTCAGTGAAATACGGAACCGTTACGTATTTTATCTAACGGGTGGCATCCATAAGTCTAAATATTCCTGTTACATTGAAGGTTGTGCAATGTTATGTCATAATTACGTAAAATTCTGGCAAATTAGTTCGCAACGAGCCAGGCGGCCCAAACTGCTGCATATAGCCTGACTGTTGCACAGAATGCAAGAGAAGTGACACAATTTCCCTAGTTAAAAGAAATTCATGTTAGCCGGCAATATTAACTAAATATGCAGGTTTAAAAATATATACTTGTGTATTGATTTTAAGAAAGGCGTATAATATCATCAACCATGTGTAGTTAACTAGTGATTATGTTAAGATTGATTGTTTTTTATAAGATAAGTTTAATGCTAGCTAGCACCTTACCTTGGCTCCTTGCTGCACTCGCATAACAGGTAATCAGCCTGCCACGCAGTCTCCTCGTGGAGTGCAATGTAATCGGCCATGGTCGGTGTCCAAAAATGGCGATTACCGATTGTTATGAAAACTTGAAATCGGCCCTAATCAATCGGCCATTCCAATTAATCGGTCGACCTCTATTGTGGATATTAAAAAAAGATGCATGCAGCCATGCACAGCCAAGTGCAAAACTGCTTTTGGATTGCGTCTGACTATAATCGCTACACTCTCCATTTGATGAATTCCACACATTTTTATACACATGTACTCAAAAGATGTAATGCACATCTCATTGCAACCGTAAACTCACCTGGACAGCCAGCTGTCTGTAGGCCCTCTTTAGCTCAGCTTCAGTGGCGTGGGCCTCCACCCCCAGCACTGTAAAAGGGTCCAGCTCCTCCTCAGGGACTTGAGCCAGCGCCAGCAGTCTCTCCAGCTCCTTCCCAGGCTGGTATCTGCCTGCTCCACCAGGAGAATCCGGGGTGAAGGGGGGCACCTGGGTGGCTCTCCTCCTGAACCAGCTGCTGACCCTCTCCACCAGCGAGGCCACACTCCTCCATACCCTGGAGTCCTGCATGGCTGTCCACCACCGCTGGGCCCTCTCCCCGCCCAGCCGGACCAGCGTGAACCGGGCCCACTGGAACCCCAGCAGCACCACGGCACAGAAGAGGCCGAAGCAGGTTAGGGAGGCCTTCCGGACCCATTTCACCAATCGAACACTCTTATCCACCAGGACCGCCCCGGCGCACCTCGCCCTCTCCAGCACGCGTTGGGCATCTGCCTTCATCCCCGGCACGTCAGTGACCCTGTTGAGCATCTGTGAGCCCAGGTCGTAGAGGGCCACCCCTCCGACCTCCACGGCCACTCCGCATCGGTGGGTCACGATGACAATGACCTCCACCACCATGTGGATGCAGGAGATGCACCAGGGGCTGAGCGACTCCGACAGCAGCTCCCTGAAGGCCAAGGCCAGCTGGGTGCCCGTCCGCCGCCGGCCCCGGCCCTGTTGATGGTGGTGGTTGCGCCTCCGGGTCTGCTTGTTCCTACCGCCACCCGACGACAGGGAACCTTTAGGGAGGTAGGAGGACGACAATGTAGCCTGAGTGTTTTGCTCCGAGGCTGCCCCCCCTCCTCCGCTGTTCCGGGACCGGACTCTCCTCCCTCCGGCCCCTGAGTTCCTCCAGCCTGACTCCCCATTTATGCTTGGCTCCTTCCCTCCGCTCTCCTCTTCATCTCCACCCTCTGTCTCCTCTTCTCCTTCTCTCTCCACCCCCTCCTGTCTTAGAGAGACCTCATTGTCCTCTGCAATCCCACAATCCTCTGCTTCTACATCTTCCGAGTCCTCCTGGTTGACTAGGGATTGGATATCCTGAGGGGTAACTTTGATATAGTCAGTCATGTCCTTATTGGGAACTGGTTGTTGAGTTTCCTCCTCATCTCCTCTGACTTCCCACTTGTCGGGCATGGCGGTTGAAGATGGGAGGAGAGGAACACCTGAGGGCAGCTCTTCAGGACTCTCCTCAGTTGCCTCTACAGTCCATGTCRCTCCCTTCATCTCCACCTCCCTCTCAGCCACCTTGTTCTCCATCTTCCTCCCAGTCTCTTGATTAAAGTTCCAAAAAATTATCCAATGTCATGTCAGGTGGGGGCCTTGATCCATTCTCACTGACTGCACCTTCTCCGACACCACACCTCAGCAGGGCCAAAGAGTCAGACAAGGACGGCTGAATAATACTGCAATGGCAGGCATCATTGTCCTTGGTACCCTACCCAATGCAGACATTGAATCAAGGATCAATCGTTACAATCCTTGGACCCGACTGGCTTCATCTTGTATCTGGTTCTTGCCTGTGGAGACAGCAAGTTTAAACATTAGCCTCCCTGTAACACGTTCACTTTTCCAAGCACCAGAACTAGGGGTCAAATCTAAAGTTCACCGAAATGTGAAATCAAACGGGATGTGGAGCTTCTGCATTAATCGTTGTTGTTGTCAAAGTTCTAACATGTTATTGGCAATAATGTCATATTTGATGACCACAATATCCACTCAACGAGCTGATCCGCAGCGCCGACATTTTGAAAAGATAAACCAAACTCTTTAGCTAGCCATCTGGTTATCAGCAGTTGCACTAGCTAGCTATCTAGAAATGCAATTAATTTATTCTACAAGAAATGACTGGGACGTGATATCAGAGGATAGTTGGGGCAATGTTAGGTTCTAGCTAATAAGTTATGTCGTCACCGTCGCGAACAAAATGACCAACTGTCTCGAGACGAATAGCTAGCTGTCTCGTAGCTAAAACGCTAACTAGTTTACAACATTAGTTTGCTCGTATATAACGTTAGCTATCTAGCTAATGTAATTTTAATAATATTAACGGTGGATTGTTGACAATGTTATTTTAGCTATTTGACTGCTAACACTGACTGGAATAACATTGGGAAAGATGACAACCAACGCAACTCACCTTTCTCTTCCGTAAAAAGGGAAGGCAAGATTAGGTGACACAATGTAGGCTAGCTGGAGCCCTGTAACGTTAGCGTCGCTCCTATAAAATGACCAAATGTGGCAAACTGATCAGTTCTTCTCGTAGAAAGAACATTTATCCTGTATTAGCAGAGTGTGTTCTTTTTCCTAATTCAAATATAATTGTTTTCTTATTATGTTCTTGGCTAACGTTGTCCTTGTTTTTTGTCTTACTATTTTTCACTTCCGAGTGAAACAAACCACAACCTCGTTTCCGCTGTATTAACCCTATCCTTGCCAGAACAAATTTACGCACAAACGTTCCGAATTAACTTTTATTGGCCACTGAATGTAAAGAGAAGAGGATGAATGTAACGTTAATCACCAGGTTTCTCTTTATATCAATGCAATTACATGGGTCTACAATTGTATTATCTTCAAGAAGCCTAGGCCTAATAACGAAATAATAATWAAAAAACTAGAATTAACAAAACAAGTAATTGTTTATTCAACAATGTAAACATGGATATCATGCAGTCACTTTTTCCTACTCTCAAACACCATCCACTCTCTCATGTCTGCCTTCTCCACCCACCTACACACTCCCTGGATGCATTGCATTCTCTAGCCTATTTCTGCCCATTCTGGATGCTGTGTGTTCCTCAAGGAGTGTGTGTGTTTGTGTGTGCAAGAAGTCTGTGTGGGCCAAGTGTCTAGTTAGTTAGGCTGGAGATGGATACAGAGAGCACGTGCCCCCTCGGATTTATCCTGTGGGTTTCCAATCTATCAACCTCATAACTAGCTACCAAGAAGCCATTTTAGGCTATCAATCAGTTAGAGTATCTAGCTTGTCTAACTATCTTAGCTGGCATGCCTGCTGGCAAGGTTGGTAGACTTTAGAAATAACTAGATGTACTTTACAATAATCACATTCCTTTCATATTTTACCCAGATTTGAGCAGCGATACAGAGAAGCATATTTAGTTTCTTTAAAAAAAGAACCACCAGTCAGGAGGATACAGACAGCTCAAGAGGTTTGCTTAGATATACAGAAAAATATAACATTTTTTGTTACATAGAATTAAGCATAATGATTATGGCTCTAGATTGCAGAAAAAAAGCTGATTCAGGTGAAAAATGTTAAATTATCCAATTTACGGATGGGGGATCTAGCACCCTCCAGACCACCCCCCGCCATCCTCACGTAACTTTTGCCCCCTCAGATTTTTGGGGTGCATGACATCCTTGGATGGATATAAAGGAAGTGGGATGGACTGAACACAGTATGGATGTCCTCTGCCTCAGAAGACCAAGAAGTAGAAGACCTCTCAGAATCACCTTTATTTGACCTACAGTCAATCTGATATTTTAAGAGGGCAATCATTATTTCTTATTCATAAGAAAATCAGAATTCTCTGGTCCAATTAGGCCTACTATTATAAGAATTTTAGGAAAGTGAACAGTGCATCCGGAAAGTATTCAGACCCCTTGACTTTTTCCATATTTTGTTACGTTACAGCCTTATTCTAAAATGTATTAAAACGTTTTTTTCCTCATCAATCTACACACAATACCCCATAATGAAAAAGCAAAAACAGTTTTATTTTATTTTAATTTTTACAAATTTATWAAAAAAAWTAAWAAAAAWAAATACATTTACATATGTATTCAGACCCTTTACTCAGTACTTTGTTGAAGCACCTTTGGCAGCGATTACAGCCTTAAGTCCTCTTGGGTATGATGCTACAAGCTTGGCACACCTGTATTTGGGGAGTTTCTCCCATTCTTCTCTGCAGATCCTCTCAAGCTCTGTCAGGTTGGATGGGGAGCATCGCTGCACAGCTATTTTCAGGTCTCTCCAGAGCTGTTCGATCCTGTTAAATTTCGGGCTCTGGCTGGGCCACTCAAGGACATTGCAAGAGGCATCACTACAGTCCCTGGGTCGAATCCAGGCTATATCACATCCGGCCATGATTGAGAGTCCCATAGGGTGGCGCACAATTGTCTCAGCGTCATCTGGGTTTGGCCGGGGTAGGCTGTCATTGTAAATAAGAATATGTTCTTAACTGACTTGCCTAGTTAAATAACGGTTAAATAAATAAAAAAAATGTAAAAATCATTCTGAGACTTGTCCTGAAGCCACTCCTGCGTTGTCTTAGCTGTGTGGTTAGGGTCGTTGTCCTGTTGGAAGGTGAACCTTCGCCCCAGTCTGAGGTCTTGAGCGCTCTGTAGCAAGTTTTCATCAAGGATATCTTTGTACTTTGCTCAGTTCATCTTTTCCTCGATCCTGACTAGTCTCCCAGTCCCTGCCGCTGAAAAATATCCCCACAGTATGATGCTGCCACCTCCATGCTTCACCGTAGGGATGGTGCCAGGTTTTCTCCAGACGTGACTCTTGGCATTCCCACCAAAGAGTTCAATCTTGGTTTCATCAGACCAGAGAATCTTGTTTCTCATGGTCTGACTCCTTTAGGTGCCTTTTGGCAAACTCCAAGCTGTCTGTCATGTCCCTTTTACTGAGGAGTGGCTTCCGTCTGGCCACTCTACCATAAAGGCCTGATTGGTGGAGTGCTGCAGAGATGGTTGTCCTTCTGGAAAGTTTTCCCATCTCCACAGAGGAACTCTAGAGCTCTGTCAGAGTGACCATCGGGTTCTTTGTCACCTCCCTGACCAAGGCCCTTCTCCCCCGATTGCTCAGTTTGGCCAAGCGGACAGATCTAGGAAGAGATGGCCACTGTGTTCTTGGGGACCTTCAATGTTGCAGAATTTTTTTGGTTCCCTTCCCCAGATCTGGGCCTCGATACAATCCTGTCCCGGAGCTCTACAGACAATTCCTTCAATATTATGGCTTGGTTTTTTCTATGGCATGCACTGTCAACTGTGTGACCTTATATAGACAGGTGTGTGCCTTTCCAAATCATGTCCAATCAATTGAATTTACCACAGGTGGACTCCAATCAAGTTGTAGAAACATCTCAAGGATGATCAATGGAAACAGGATGCACCTGAGCTCAATTTCAAGTCTTATAGCAAAGGGTCTGAATACTTATGTAAATAAGGTATTTGTTTTAACATTTTTATAAATTAGCAAAAATATCTAAAAACCTGTTTTCGCTTTGTCATTATGGAGTATTTTGTGTAGATTGATGAGAGGTTGAAAAAATGTAATCCATTTTAGAATAAGGATGTATGGTAACAAAACGTGGAAAAAGGGAAGGGGTCTGAATACTTTCCGAATGCACTGTAGGCCTAATAAAAATTGTTCAGCCTAGTAGAAATAGTGAAGCCTATAGTTTAGTTTTCATTAATAATCTAGACTTTCTTTTCACACACACAGCTTTTGATAAATTTAAAAAAAGATTGCTTATTTGGTTGAGAGGGCGGAAATAGAACGTGTCAGCATGCTTCAACGCCTACATGGTGACCCGAAGGACACAGAGACAGTGGTGCTTTGTGCAAAATCACACAGCTGTGGTGAACATATAGGCCTACTCAACATAAACCATATAACCAATTCTTCCCAAGTTAAACCAATCAAAACAATCATGGCCAGACATGTTGGAGCCTAAATGCCATTAATTTARGCAAAATCAACTTCGGATTTTGTTCAATTAATTTAAGATAGCCTATTTATCACAACAAACCTGCAACGKTGTAGGACTACTGTACATCAAATTCACAGTGATGCCTGTTGCATCATTGGGGAATCCCCTATCTTATGCGTCATGCAGAGAATCTACCCAACCGATCGGAAACAGTCCTTCACCACTTGCCACCCACTTTATGATTCTGCTGCACAAGGCTATTACTGTATGTCCATTCTGTTTACACGACTGCGCTGTATATCAATACGATATATATGTGAAACAGCACCCAATATAAATAACTGATCTAGTGCAATAAAGGGAGATTAATTAAATCGAAGGTTATGCTATTATCAACATAGGCTATCATACAGCTAACCTCACACATTTATGTGACTGACCAGAATGGTAGCCTATGTGTTCCTCAGTTTGTATTGAATAGGCTTAGACAGGTGCATCTTATTGCGAAGTGGGCAGACAAAATCAGAAAATGAAAGGGTTAATAAGCAAACCTCAGCCTTTCAAGCCCCCGCCTCCCACATCTCCAATTTGAAAGCCGCCTCTCTACCGGGAGAGGAAAGCTCTTTTTCGGTCAGATGGCGTGCTGCAGTCCGCCCCCAGGTTTCTCGCACCCACACAACCAGCAAAAAGGCAGCCAGCAACCAATACGGTTCGTCAGGGGAGGATATCTGCTAACGAATCCAGACGAGTTACGATATGCTCAGGGATTTAGCTGATGACAACACCACTCCGAAGTGAGAAAGAAAACGATTGTACAGGGAAAGAGAGCGATTATACAAAGCAATTTAAGGTATTTACAATAGGCTGTTGATCACCGTTTCTTATTATTATTTTTTGTCTCAGCCCTTTCATTGATAACAATTTAACGGGATTGGATGGGACTTTCGACAAGGTTAAAAGTGAGATAACCATTAGGATTTTGCTCATTTACCTTTAGCATTCCATAATCGAGCCTATTACGAGGCGGCACATATTGCGCGAAAACTGGATTCTGTTGCTGGAGACACCACTCGGTCACTCAGTGAGCGCGGGTCCCCTCTGCCAATTCAGCCGTCGGACGACGTGGACGAGGTAAGAGATTACATTAGTCATTTAAATGTTTTATTCTGAAATTTTACATGCGTGTGTAATTCCATAGATATATGCATTGTCTGGTATTGGGCTTGGACGGAWGTGCGCGTAATACTATTGTCATAGTTTTTTCAATTATTGTTTTCGTAACCATCGCTTTGTGCGTAATATGAACTATCAAATTCGGGTCTCATAAGAATAGACAAACTGTTTTTAATTCTCACAACTTGAATAAGAGATCAAAAATGGTGCATTTCTAAACTGTAGGCCTACATTTCCCCAATAATACCATGTGTACATATCCTGCATATTTGAGGTATAGAGGGTTGGGCACCCACATGTGAAATGTTGCCAAAGATTATCACCAATAATAATATACTATCAGGAAAAGTAGGCTATTGGAGTATAAGTATCTAATTTAGTAATCTTGGTAAAAAAAATTAAAGATATTGACATTGTCTTCTTATACAAGACATCTGATGGATATGGACTTTAGGTGTTCTTATATGAGACATCTGTTCCCAGATATAGCATCACAGCAGTAGTTACCACTACACCACAAAAAGATTGGTAGAAAATTGCTTCCAAACATTCCAAAGAAAACATAACCCGAAATAACAATACATATAGATTATACCATATAGCAAACAAATGAATAAAGCATTCTGTACACACAACACAATASTCCTACCATTGATTGATGAGCCATTTATTAAAACTTAAGACTCTTGAGTAACTCTCCTCCGGTCTGTTCCTTCTTTCCCACCTCCAGTCCTGCACCATGTCTCTGCCACGCACGCTGGGCGAGCTGCAGCTGTACCGGGTGCTGCAGAGGGCCAACCTTCTGGCATACTACGACACCTTCATCCAGCAYGGTGGCGACGACGTGCAGCAGCTCTGTGAGGCTGCAGAGGACGAGTTCTTGGAAATCATGGCGCTGGTCGGCATGGCGACCAAGCCACTGCACGTGCGCCGTCTGCAGAAGGCCCTCCGCGACTGGGCGGCCAACCCAGCCCTCTTCAACCAGCCCCTGGCCAACGTGCCCCTGGGGGGAATCCCTCTGTTCAAGGTTGATGGGACGGGTGCTAGCGGGACCGCTGCCGGAGGACTCAGGAAGTCCCTGAGCAACGGGCAGCCGGGGTCACCGTGTGACAGAGAGGACAGGGCATGCCTCACCCCTATGCACAGCGGGAGCCCCAGAAGCCCCTGCTCCCAGGCCTCACCGCAGCCCCAGGACACCCACTACAGGGACAAGCTGTCCCCAATGGACCCCCACTGGCTCAGCCCTGAACAGGACGGGAATAGCGCCTCAGCCTCAGGGGTGGACGAGGAGCAGCCCAGCCCACCTCTGCTCCCCCCTCGTCCCCCAGGTCCCTCCACGCCCCCGGCATCCTCCTCATCTCTCTCTCCGGCAGCCCTCTCGGCCTGGCCCGGGGGCCAGCTGGATGGGGAGACGGCGCAGGCAGTGGGGGAGAGCGTGGACAGGCTCCTGAGGACCCTACCCAGGTCGGACCCCAGAGAGGTGAAGACACTGCTGAGGATGAACAAGAAGATGGCCAAGACGGTGGGCCACATCTTCAAGATGGCACCCCAGGATGTGGCCAAGGAGGAGGAGATCCGTAAGTACAGCCTCATCTACGGCCGCTTCGACTCCAAGAGGAGGGAGGGCAAGCAGCTCACACATCACGAGGTAAGGGCATCAGTGTTTCCACTATTAGAGGTCTCTGTGTACCGGTATGTGTTAGGCTTGAGCCTTTTCTTTTTATCATGCTGTTCATATCATTCTACCATTCTCTTTCCCCTTTCACCTTATTTTATGTCCTCTTCATTTTCAGCTGATCATCAATGAAGCGGCTGCACAGTTCTGTATGCGTGACAACGCTCTGCTTCTGCGACGGGTAGAGCTCTTCTCATTGGCTAGACAGGTGGCGAGAGAATGCGCCTACACCTCCACACTCAAGCATGCCAGGTAAGGGCACGAGCCTGCGCAGTTTAGGGTCTTCCCTACCCCAATCTGATGACCATCCCACCCTCTGTCTCTTCCTCTATAACTAGGTTTTATCCCCTATGGGCTCTGGTCAAAAGTAGTGCACTACATAGGGAATAGGGTGCCATTTGGGACGCAAACAAAGAAACCCAAATAGAGAGAGTTACGATATTAGAAATTCAAATGTTATGTTCTGCTTTGCCTTGAGAATATATGATTCCTTTTCTCAACCAGATATGATCATAGAGAAACTACTATGTGGTTGCAGGCAGCATAGGGGCGAAGAGAGGTGGGCGTATAGAACAGAGGGAAAGCTGGGAACTCCCACAGCACACATAGCTAAGCCTAGCCAAGGTCATGCTATTAGTCAGACAGCACTGCAGTCAGTGCATCAGCTTAAAAACAAAGTCATACTGTGTAACCAACTAAATTAAAGCACATTCAAACACTCAAGCGTCTCATATAATCAATAACAAAAAAACATCTTTCAAACTCAATGAATAATGTATGTGTTTACTTTTAGTCACAAATAGCCTCGAGGTTTGGTTACTCAACATCAGTTTTTATATTGTAATTGGATATAGTGAGCTACTACTTGCTAATGAACAAAACAGGACCAACTGAATTCTGGAGTTTGCACAAGAGGTTTGCTCTTCTTTTACTGCCTTTTTACTTTATTATACCTTKTCTTATTACAGATCAAGTGCAGATGACTGCAGCTTACCATCCCAAAAGAGAGTAAAAAGTGAGGTGAGTGGGCTAAAGTCTCTGAACCCCTAACAGGAAAGAGTAAAACTATACCAAACTCTATCTCACTCTTGTTTAATTGTGTTATTGTGGGTGTACAAAAGCTGTTTTGTCAACATAATATTGGTAATCTATTGGATACGGCATTGGTAGACAATGAATGAGCTGTAATGGGAATAAATTGCAATAATTTATATGCTGTAATTTATACCATGGCTACAATTCAATTAGTCCTTTACAATATTTAATCTATAAGGCCTGAGGAGGTGTGGTATATGGCCAATATACCATGGCTAAGGGCTGTTCTTAGGCATGACGCAAAGCGAAGTGCCTGGACACAGCCCTTAGCCGTGGTTTAATGGCCATATATCACAAACACCCGAGATGCTTTATTGCTATTATAAACTGGTTACCAACATAATTAGAGCAGTAAAAATAAATGTTTTGTCATACCCATGGTATATGGTCTGATATACCACGTCTGTCAGCCAATCAGCATTCAGGGCTCAAATCACCCAGTTCATAAATCATTTTATACCATAGGTACTTTTCAGTAGTAATTGCATTGTAATACACACAATATTACGTTTTGGTGTGTGTTTRGGGTGATAGTGTGGAAGTGTGTGTTTGAGATGTTTTGTGTGTTTAATGGTTAAGTGTGTGTGTTTCAGGTGATAGTGTCGGAGTGTGTGTCCTCCCTCCATGGTGTTGAAGGGTCAGAGGGCGTGTCCCAGAGGGCTGACGAGGACAGCCTATCAGGAGAGAGTCTGGACAGCCTAACACAAGGTATGTATGGTGTCCAGATCCAAATATTATTTCTTAGTAACACTAGCATTTATATCGGCTTAAGTCAAGTAAGTCTAGCATGTACAGTATATACAGTAATTGTTGAACACATTTAGCACTGATCTTGTAGTGTCACTTAATCACATTCCATTCCCAGACATTCTTTATGTGTTTCTGTAAATGTCACAGAGCCCCACTGACTTTAAAGCACCATTTATAATCAAGCCCAAATAGTTAATGTTTTCTGTGGTGTCATATGTGTCCCAAATGGCAACCTATTCCCTATATAGTGCACTACTTTTGACCGTAGCCCAATAGACAGGTTGGCTGACATCGTCACAAAAAATGTGTGAGCATCGATGAGGCAGAAGGCCATGTGGTGTTATGATTCTGAACAGTCAAATAACTAGCAACAATGACAAGAAGCTGCCATATGGGGAATCGTAAGTGGCTCGTTTCAGCTCTTTGTATCTTGTTATTGATACCATGTATTCTTTTGAGGCGTTTTGACTCATGTCTATGCTAATATGGCTAAAATTCGCTAGCTAGGGCATCAACAACTGTAACTATGTATTTGAGAGACAAGTGCTCATTGTGCAAATGTATTTGTTTTTAATAAACATTTGGGGACTAAAATGTATTTAAATTTTGTCAACAATCTATGCCAACCCCATCTTTTTTGCCCCATAGTTGCGCACGTGTCGGTTTTGTTGCTAATCAACCAAACCGTCTATGGGGAATAGGGTACCATTTGGGACGCAATCTCAGCCTTGTCAAGAAGCAGCTATATGTGATTGGTTCAAAATGGCATTCACACCTAACCTTGTCTGTCTTAGACGTAGGCTCACAGTGCAACCAATCTCCATCACCCCGCCCCCCCACCGACACCTCCATACCTGCCAACTGGAATCGCCATCTCATGCAACAAACGCTCATGGATGAGGGGCTGCGATTGGCTAGGATGGTGTCACATGACCGTGCTGGCAAGGTCAGCCTTAGGTCAGAGGGGACACATACCACAGGTGACTTTCTGAATAATGGCTTACAAACATTATCATGCAAGAGTTATCATACTAACACTCTTAAAGTGATAGTCTGAATTTTTCAGGGATAAAAGGTTTTTGTGATGTTGAGATGACTCTGTCTCACAACATTTGTTGTGTAGATTCGGCTACGTCTCAATCTCAAATGAATAGGAAATATGCACTGTCTCATTTCATTGTTTTTAAACGGTGCCTATCTTTCCCATTAATTTGAGATTGAGACATACAGCCAAATCTCACTAGAGCGACGCAACAGATGGCGTGGGACATTGACTGGCACATTGACTCATCCTGATATTAAACCACTTTCGAGGCCTGAATCTTTTTAACAAACTTAAATTTTGAAGTGAACTATCACTTTAACATACTGTCCCTGTTGCCAGTATCGTTTACATTGATAACAAGTAGAAACTGAGGTAGGGCTAAAAGGCCGGAGAGTTTTGCTACCGTCATTTAAAGACTGTTTCAAGGATCTTCGGTTTGAACCCAAGTGAGTCAGAATCTCTATTGTGATTCCTCCCACTAGCCAGGTCTGAGTTCTAACTAGCTGGGACTGGAGAAGAAAGAAGGAAAATTAGTTGGGGGATAGAGAGGGGAGGAGGTAGCCTATCAGCTACAAACCATACTGAAAATTGACATGGATGTCAATACAGTCAAATTGCCATGAGGTCTAGTAGCGTATGTAAATAACTGATTATGACACTTCAAATGATTGTACTTAACCCTTTACCCTGTCACATCTTATAACACATCATTAAAATGTTAAAGGTACAGCCATTCAGATGTGAATAAAACTACTGTGCCGTAGCACTAGGCTGTCACAGTAGGCAGGGTGGAGAAGATACAGGGAGATCGAGTGGGAGAAAGAGAGAATGATAGCGGGAGGGGCAGAGGAAGTGCTGTGGGGCGGTAGAAACAGACCCCCTCCCTCGCTCCGCCACCGGCTGACGTCACAGTGTGTTAGGCATGTGGGCTGAAGGGCGGGATGGATGGAGAGAGGGGGCGAAGGAGTGGGCTGTAATTGGAGGGGCGTTGCATTGACTCACCGAGCGACAGAGAACAAAAATAAAAACCTGTGGGCAGGGAAATGGCACAGGCTTATTTTTCTCCCTCTCCCTCTACTTAAGAAGTAAGTAGAGGGGGAAAAACAACCATTTCATCTCTCTATGACGTCGGTCTCCCTCTCACTTCCCCTCCGTCGTCCTTTGTTCTTATCACTCACCTTGGTTTCCTTCTCCTTTTCTGTTTCACTCACTCAACACGACCCGTCTCCTCTGACTATACTTTAACTGCACCTACTCCCTCTACAGTGTTATCCTATTAGCCTGTAGGTGGGCTCATTCTGTCAGACAAAACCCTTGACATTTAATATTCCATTTCAAATATTCAAGTTTGCTACCATAGTTGAATGGTGTTGTTGTATTTCCAGTTTTATTACTTTGAGTAAGTGAAGTACTCGTAAAAGTTATGACCCTAACCAATCTAGTATGCATTAATTGGTGTACAGTTGACCATAGCAAGCACTCAAAGGTTCAGGGGGAGTAATAATGTATTGTCATCATATTGTCTCAGTCGGGCATATAGGCTAACAGCCCTCATCTTTCCCATTCAAGACTTTGAGGCTAAGGCGGAGAGGAGGAGCTCAGTAGCAGTGTGCAGGAGCAGCAGCCCTGGCAGCACCAAAGATGACTCGGACCAAGGGGGAAAGTAGTGAAACCAACCACTCATCATCCTGAGAACCCATCAACAACCCTGCCTCTCATCACCTTCAATCCTGGAGGGCCAAACTCAGCAGGCTTTCCATCTGTACTTAAACCACTAACAGTAGTAGTACAGGGAAGGGGGAGGGGACGTGGAATAAATAATTCCAATCTAAATCAAATGTGCATCCTAAATGGCACCCTACATAATGCCCTACTTTTGATCAGAACCCTGGTCAAAAGCTGTGCATGATTTCGGGAATAGGGTGCTATTTGGGACAGAACCCATGATTGGCTGAATCGGGTGGTTCAGGCAGAGGCAACACATCCTAAACCTGCAAATACTACGGCCCTCCAGTACTGAAATTGAGAGACAGGTGCTCTACAACTTTACCTCTGTATATTGTGTGCCCAAACCCTCCGAGGGCATTAGCCACATCTCCACAGGACTACAGTAACACTTACACAACTGTGGGAGGTTTGTCCCCTATGAACATAATCCCAATAATCCCCTCCTCCCCCACTCCGCCCCCGGGACAATGGATGCAAAATGTTGATATCATGACTAACTTTTGGTGCTATTTTTGTTCCTTCTATCAGAAGGTTGTAACTGAGAAAGGACTTGTGATGAGGATAAGTATCTGTAATGACAATGCCGTTAAAGCTTGGTTTGCAAAGTGTCACTCGTTCGAGTGTTGACCGTTTGATAGTTAGATGATAAACAGAAATATGTGTACAGAGACGATAATCAGGTTCAGAGGCCTTTTCCTCCCAATACTGCAGCAAGTGTCACTTACACSCACTGAGACTATGTTCATTTGGAGAGGTGGGTTTGGATGTTAATATGTAAATATTATTGAGCCCTTAGATTAGATTTATTGGTGAACTCAACATTCTTTGATTTAACTTAAGGCTTAAACAAGCAACAATAATTTACAAGCAACAATCATTTGCATAACTGTTACTTGAGGCAATTACTTAGGTAACAATGACAAATGATCATCTCCCAATGTTTTATTTTTTTATACAGTATGTATGTCATATTAAAACACTAAATTCTTTGACAACGGAGTTTTGGATAATTTAACTTTTTTTTTTTTTAAGAAAACATCATCAGATGTTACTGGGTATGAATGTTGAAAAGAAAGGTGTTTGGATGARTAAGAAATCAGGGTGAATCAAGGACATTTCATTTTCTGCATCCCAAAAGGCCTTCAATATCCTATATAATGAACTACTTTTGACCAGGGCCCATATGGCTCTGGTTAAAGGTGGTGCTCTATAGAGGAAATAGAATGCAATTTGGGATGCACACATTATTACCATGAGGTACCTAAACTGTAACCTCCTGCCTCACAAGCATTAAACAACCTCAGTTTGTTATGTTGAACAGAAAATTATTTATTTTGTTAAATCTCAATAAATGTTATTTTATTGTTTTAAAAATCTTGTGGCCCCATTTGTTGCACTCCTTTTGAGGATATCCATTTTGACGGAGCATAAGAGTCAAATGTACGATAAGGCTGAATAAGCCTTCGTCATTCGAATGCTGCCAGCAATTAGGGAACTAATAGAAAAGCACTAAGTCCAAACAGACATTCCCACTCTCCCCCCAATATCACCACCACCATCATCACCGCCGTCAAGTTGTTTGTTCCTTCCAGTTCTGTGCTGAGTGCTAATCCTGTACAAACGATGCTTGCATGACTCACCTGTATCTGTGATGTCACCCTCTTTTCACTCCATGTGAGTCTGCGCACCCCCCACCCCCCCACCACCATGATGAGATAGCAGACTAAATATAGGGAGATATAGCTGCCAATCTGGTGGCTCGTTGAGGAGTTCTGCTGTGTGCTTTTGCATCGCTGCGTTGATTGTGAAAGACAAAGGCAGCATCCCAAATAGCACCCTATGATATAGTGTACTACTTTTGACCAGGGCCCATGGCGCAAATTACTGATCACTGTGGCAACAAAATAACCCTCTGGGAAAAGACTTGTTGAATCAACATTGTTTCCATGTCATTTCAACCACAAAAAATCTATGCGATGATGTTGAATCAACGTGGAACCAGAGTTTTAGCTGATGTGTGTGTGGAGATGGCGCAGGAAGTCCCCCCTGGTGGTGGTGTAGCCAGGGAACACAGCATTGCAGAAGTCACACACCTGAGACTGCATTGCCACCTCTGACATCAGCATCATTCCCCCGGTCTGGCTCAGGAACTCACTGTCCAAGAAGGAGCCACACGCCGAGGGCATCTAAGGAGGGGGTGACTAGTCAAATGATTAAGTCTAATAAAACATTTAAATATGAATTCAAGGGGAGAAACCTACCCGGAACATTTGTCGGGTCGTATCATCACCCCAAAATCGACCTGCTTGCTTCGAGTCCCCAGAGACACTGGAGGGTGCCACCTCTCCATTATTACCCCCAGGTAGATCCAGAGGCCTGAGGGGGGCYGCTTTGAGGACCTCATTCCTTTCTGTCCCTGGATGAGCAAAGTCCAGCCGTAGTCTGCCCAAATCCCCCTCCAGGAGATCAGAGAGTGAGCCAAAGGCTCCAGATAGGACTATACCGCCACGGTGTGCAGCAGGGTTGTGTGTTGGTACCATTGGGGGTTCTGGCCGTGCAGGGAGAGACCCCAGGCCATCCTGGGTGCACTGGACTGGGATTGATGCCATTACGCTGGGTTGTCCATCAGGAACAGGGGCTTCTCCTAAGGAAGGAACCAGATTTTATAAGTCTGTCAAACATCTTGACTGTCTTGTAGCCTACTAGATTAATTTATATTGTATATACAGTACGCACTGAATTCACAGATTTTGGCATTCATCGTAACACAAAAAACCTGCAGAACAGGCATGTATGAGAAGCATATAATTTCTTATCATATAAAAAGGAGATGGGAGTGACCTCGCTGTCTCCTCAGTGTCTCTGTGAGTTGCTGGAGTAGAGCAGCCTGCTTCAGACATAGTGAGCGCAGTCGGAGGAACTCCCTGTACAGCTCTGTGTACGCCTCCTCCATCTCAGCAGCATAGGGATCTTTACAAAGCCATTGAAAAACAGACCCGTACATTACAATGTACATGAAAAATGATCACCTTTGAGTCCAAAAAATAAATGTTGAGGTGGTACTTCTGCTCCCGTGAGTGTAATATACTGTTATGTTATGCTARAGTCAGTTGTGTGCAAGGTCTAGTTTCCCTCCCTCAACTTGAGTCTAAAGAAGGAAGTGATAAGGAAAAAGGGAACCAAGTCGAGGGGAGAGAATGGGGCCCTATCATACAAAACATCTGTGGGGTCTATGTCCAAAGTCAAACACAGAAATCACTGAACACTTTTTACAGTATAACTAAAAATACCTGGCTCTAAATGTACTAAATACAACTGATACCTATCAAACGCCTTTATTTCAGGCATAATAAAATCACATTTGGTTTTTTCCAAGAGGCATATTCTATTTGTGACGAGAATTGTAAACTGTACAGGAACTCATACCACTTCATAAAACAGAAAGCATTCATAACATAACAGGAAAATACMGTCAATTCCATTACATGTGTATGTCTTATACAGGCTTTCTAATAAGGTAATGTAAAAGTTTCATTCATGTTTGATACAGCCAGCCTTCAAATTACCACTTCAATCACATGTTGAAGTGTATAT
This sequence comes from Salvelinus sp. IW2-2015, assembly GCF_002910315.2. Lineage (NCBI taxonomy): Eukaryota > Metazoa > Chordata > Actinopteri > Salmoniformes > Salmonidae > Salvelinus > Salvelinus sp. IW2-2015. The sequence goes on along the minus strand of NC_036851.1, from coordinate 33,396,103 downwards.
GATTATTGTGAAAACTTATTAGAGCTGTATTTGAAAACCTGCATATACTATTGATTTTCCATTAAATAACATACTGCAATTGTTGAAAACAAAGCATGTTGTTCCCCTAGCTTCAAACTTTGTTTTCATTGATTGAATTTCTTGTGAGATAAGGTCAACTCTGATAATTTTGGAACAGGCATTTTCAAGACGTGGACGCACTTAAACTGACAAAGGTGAAGATTAATATAACTTACGATCATACGAGTGGTCTTTCTCAATGACACAACGGGAAATCACGTTGAACACGCTTTCATATCTTTCATGTAACGTTATTGAGAAGAGGACTTGTCCTAATGTTGATTGTAGCCTACCAGTGAAACAAAATCAACCCCGAAACAGGAACAGGAAAAGTTGTTCTTCGTAAACTGTTCTTTTGAATACCATTAACCGGATCATTTTTGAACTTTCAATGAGAGGAGCACAACAGAGAAGTTGAGTTGTTGCAGGAAAAAGGCAGAGTATATAAGATAAGGACACGGAACTTCGATATAGTTACGACCGTAAGTTACTTTTTATAGCAGGTTAGGAATCMAATTATCCTAACCTGCTGCGAAAAAGCCACTTCCGGTCGTAGTTGTATCGAAGAGGTGTGTTTTTTAGGGAATCTCGATAAGGATACGCATGTAAAACGACTAACCAACATCTAAAACTGACTTACTTTAACCAATTATGAAATAAAATGTTGGTTTGCAGGTCAGGAGTGTCCTGGGTAAACTTCCTGAAGGCAGTGCGTCGCGTCACTCTGTCAATTGAATTTAAGGTGAGAAAGTCTGTTTGAGGCCTACCAGAGTTAAGCATTATATTGTTAGATTATATGAGTATCTTTATAAAAAATATTCGGATCGAAATTGATCTAATTAGCCTCCTGTACGTCTATATCTGTATAGTAGCCGCAACAGCCATCTGACAAAGAAATGCATATCTCTCTGGTGTTAGGACTAAGCTTCTCTTCCTTTATATAGACCTTTTATATAGATCGATATACAGTACCAGTCAAAAGTTTGGACACACCTAATCATTCAAAGGTTTTTCTTTATTTTTACTATATTCTGCATTGTAGAATAATAGTGAAGCCGTCAAAACAATGAAATAACACATATGGAATCATGTAGTAACCAAAAAAGTGTAAAACAAATCAAACTATATTTGTAACGGAGATGCTGGGAGTCGAGAAGCAAGTGCAGGAGGTGAGTTTAATAATACTATAAACATGGAACGATACAAAAACAAGAGTAGCGCCTGAACATGAAACACAACCAATACTGCCTGGAGAATGGAACTAAGGGAGTGACATATAGGGGAGGTAATCAGTGAAGTGATGGAGTCCAGGTGTGTCACGATGAGGCACAGGTGTGTGTAACGATGGATCCAGGTGTGCGTAATGATGGTAGTCAGAACCAGTGATTAGTAAACCGGCAATGTTGAGTGCCGGGGAGCAGGAGTAGACTTGACAATATTTTAGACTCTTCAAAGTAGCCACCCTTTGCATTCTCTCAACCAGCTTCACCTGGAATGCTTTTCCAACAGTCTTGAAGGAGTTGTTGGCTGCTTTTCCTTCACTCTGTGGTCCAACTCATCCCAAACCACCTCAATTGGGTTGAGGTCGGGTGATTGTGGAGACCGGGTCATCTGATGCAGGACTCCATCACTCTCCTTCTTGGTCAAATAGCCCTTACACAGCCTGGAGGTGTGTTGGGTAATTGTCCTGTTGAAAAACAAATGATAGTCCCACTAAGCGCAAACCAGATGGGATGGCTTATAGCTGCAGAATGCTGTGGTAGCCATGCTGGTTAAGTGTGCCTTGAATTCTAAATAAATCCCTGACGGTGTCACCAGCAAAGCACCCCCACACCTCCTCCGCCGTGCTTCATAGTGGGAACTACACATGCAGAGATTATCCATTCACCATCGACATGACGATTGGAACCAAAAATTTCAAACTTTGACTCATTAGACCAAAGGACAGATTTCCACTGGTCTAATGTCCATTGCGTGTGTTTCTTGGCCCAAGCAAGTCTCTTCTTCTTATTGATGTCCTTTAGTAGTGGTTTCTTTGCAGCAATTTGACCATGAAGGCCTGATTCAGGCACTATCCTCTAAAAAGTTGATGTTGAGATGTGTCTGTTACTTGAACTCTGAAGCATTTATTTGGTCTGCAATTTCTGAGGCTGGTAACTCTAAGGCCAGCATACCGGAGTCACCTCTTCACTGTTGACGTTGAGACTGGTGTTTTGCGGGTACTATTTAATGAAGCTGCCAGCTGAGGACTTGTGAGGTGTCTGTTTCTCAAACTAGATCTCGAATGTACTGTCCTCTTGCTCAGTTGTGCACCGGAGCCTCCCAATCTTTTCTATTCTGGTTAGGGCCAGTTTCTGGCCATTTTGAGCCTGTAATCGAACCCACAAATACTGATGCTCCAGTCTAAAGGCGGKCAGTTTTATTGCTTCTTTAAAATCAGAACAACAGTTGTCAGCTGTGCTAACATAATTGCAAAATGGTTTTCTAATGATCAATTAGCCTTTTAAAATGATACATTTGGATTAGCTAACATAATGTGCCATTGGAACACAGGAGTGATGGTTGCTGATAATGTGCCTCTGTACGCCTATATAGATATTCMATAAAAAAAAAATCTGCTGTTTCCAGCTACAATAGTAATTTACAACATTAAATGTCTACACTGTATTTTTGATCAATTTGATGTTATTTTAATGGACAAAAAAAGTGCTTTTCTTTCAAAAACAAGGACATTTCTAAGTGACCCCAAACTTTTGAACGGTAGTATGTATACAATTAAAATATTAATATTATACAGTGGACATCTAAGCCTAAAGGCCTATGCATGCAATGCCCTGATGCAATTTAATATTCAAATCTCTGAAAGCTGACCCGTGAGGTGGACAATTATAGTTTTAGGAAAGTTTAGGAAAGCAGAAAAAAAAATAGGCTATGAAGTTTAGCATACACTACACATCAAAACACAAGGAAGTGTTTTTGTAATTTCTTATAGCTGTTTAAGGACACGTAAATGTGGCTCATTTGACCAACATCCCTCTGTTATTGATGGCGCTAGTTGCGCCAGGTCAGATCTGAATGCATATGTCTGGTAAATTAAAATCTTCCCTGTCATGTTGTTCGACGCCAAATTTTTCAAGAGGAAACTCAAATGGTATATTGTTTTTATGAAGATTTTAGAATATTGGTATGAAAATCTGTCGCCAATTGGATGGAAACCTAGCTATAGACACCCTAAAGACTAGTCCAATGTCACTTCTTTATGCCTGCACATCAGGATTTACCAGCAGCCCTAAACATCTAAAGAATAAGCTACCAGCAAAACAAGCTTGTAAGAATTATAATTAAAATCCCCCCTCATACTCATCTGGAGGTTGAGAATATTTTTGTCTATCTATGTAAATGTTTTGTATTTACAGTGCATTCTGAAAGTAAACCTTTTCCACATTTTGTMACATTATATCCTTATTCTAAATTGATTCAATATTTTTTCCCCTCATCAATCTACACACAATACCCCATAATGACAATGCAAAAATAGTTTTGGGATTTTTTGCAAATGTATWAAAAAATACTGTAAGTATTCATACCCTTTACTTAGTACTTTGTCTAAGCACCTTTGGCAGTGATTACAGCATGGAGTCTTCTTGGGTACTCTATAAGCTTAGCACACCTGTATTTTGGGAGTTTCTCCCATTCTTCTCTGCAGATCCTCTCAATCTCTTTCAGGTTGGATGGGGAGCGTCGCTGCACAGCTATTTTCAGGTCTATCCAGAGATGTTCGGGCTCTGGCTGGATCACTCAATGACATTCAGAGACTTGTCCCGAAGCCACTCCTGCGTTGTCTTGGCTATGTGCTTAGGGTCGTTGTCCTGTTGGAAGGTGAACCTTCGCCCCAGTCTGAGGTCCTGAGCACTCTGGAGCAGTTTCTCCATCAAGGAGCTCTCTGTACTTTGCTCAGTTCATCTTTGCCTCGATCCTGACAAGTCTCCCAGTCCCTGCCGCTGAAAATAATCCCCACAGCATGATGCTGCTACCACCATGCTTCACCGTAGGGATGGTGCCAGGTTTCCTCCAGACGTGACGCTTGTCATTCAGACCAAAGAGTTCAATCTTGGTTTCATCAAACCAGAGAATCTTGTTTCTCATGGTCTGACTCCTTWAGGTGCCTTTTGGCAAACTCCAAGTGGGCTGTCATGTGCCTTTTACTGAGGTGTGGCTTCCGTCTGGCAACTCTTCCATAAAGGCCTGATTGGTGCTGCAGAGATGGTTGTCCTTCTGGAAGGTTCTTAGTCACCTCCCTGACCAAGGCCCTTCTCCCCCGATTGCTCAGTTTGGCCAGGCGGCCACTGTGTTCTTGGGGACCTTCAATGCTGCAGAATTTTTTGGGGTACCCTTCCCCAGATCGGTGCCTCGACACAATCCTGTCTAGGAGCTCTACGGACCATTCCTTCGACCTCACGGCTTGGTTTTTGCAATGACATGCACTTATTTTTCTATGGTATATTGGCGATCACACAATTTAATGTGCATCCCGCCACCTACTATGAGGGATGGAAACAGGATTCCTCCAAAAAACAAACAAAATAATTTACTAAATAAATAACTAAAAACAGATCTGATCCCTACACAGGCTCAATGAGAACCTGGGAGGGCAGGTCTTCCTGCACCAGTACCACTTGCAAGTCTTCCTTGAGTCCCAAAAACTTTTCTGCTGCAGCCACAATAATGTATAGTTTCTTCAACTGCTTTGAGACTTGCGCYTACAGTTTATAACTGTGGCAATGAACACAAAATATTCCACCTTCTTAACACACAGGGTATCTTTTGTCTGGCAGCAAACATTTACTACCGGCTGCATCACTTGTTGTCTCAATTATTTTAATCACCTCGCATAGGAGATTTGATTGACCGCTCTAACTTTGCCACCTCAAATTCCTTCACCCTTACAGGGCACTCCAGGAACTCAGGATCATGAGACTCACCACAATTGCAACACTGTCATCTTTCTACACACCTTTCTTCAGTATACTCTGTTCGTATGCACACGCTTGAAACATGGTCAAATCCTTTACAATTCTTACACTGCAGTGGTTTGTGGACGAAAGCTCTTACATAACCAAGCTTCACATGCGTAGGTATTTGCTCTTTATCAAAAAACAGGACCGAATTTTATTTTTCTCCATTCACCCAGCGGGTCAGATGCTGGGCACCAACCACTCCAGGAATTCTCTTCAGGTATTCAACTTGAACATCCGTCGTCACCCCTGAGATGACTCCTACTCTAAAGTTCAAAACACAAAACTTCTGTTGTCTGGATTCTTTTAAGGCCCACTGCAATCTCCCACTGTTCTTAAGAAATACAATTAATCAAATTAAGACCACTCCTGGCCTCTCCTACATTTGACACCTCAAACGGATTTCCTCACATACGCATCCTTACTCTTCCTGTCCTCACCGCACCCTCTTCTGGATATTTTGTCAGTCATGCCTTCTTTTGGGTAGTCGAAGATATTCAAACCTGTCCCCCCCAATATTTTGTCAGTCATGCCTTCTTTTGGGTAGTCGAAGATATTCAAACCTGTACCCCCATTACTGTTGCTCTCTATAGCAGCCTTTTCCCAAGAAAAACTGCTGAGCTTTAGAGCAGAACTTGATACATTGTTTTCTGGTTCGTGAATCAAGGGTTTGAAGTAGACAGAGATTGATGAGCATAGATACAGACAAAAGGTTTATAGATCTTGTAGTGTCATACACATGAACACTGTGCTTTTTTTTTTTGATTTACCTTATATTAGGTGAAACTAAATATGCACCTGCATCTTTTGGTTGCAATATGGTTTCCAGTGGTATGCTTGTTATAAATAAATTCAGATAATAAAAAATGTAAACAAATGTCTCAAATTTATTACGGTAGGCCTATATAAATATGCACCTTAGACTGGTGTTCTGACAGACTATCATTTTACAATGCACCATACTTACCAAGTCAAGAAGTTAACTAAAGGGACACTTACATTAACACATAGAAAAATGTCCCATACTATCTCCTTGAAAGTATCAATATACAGCCCCACAGGACATTTATACATTTTGGAAGAGCAAGGTACAACTGGGCTGCATTGGCATATCTGGGAACCCACTTCTATGCTGAACTGGGAACCCACTTCTATGCTGAACACCAGTTGGTAGACTGAAATGTTTGCATGCCAAATAAAAGTTTGAGTGTGTGCGAGCTTCTTCTTTTGAGTCACTTTATCCAGTGCATCTCTTTCCAATTCATTCCACAAGACATATGCGTGACGTCTATTGTGTGTGTGTACGTACACGTGTGATTCCAACCAAATGTGTGACATCAATTGACTGGAATGAATAAAGACATACAGCACAGTAAAAGTCAATGTCATCCATGCACTGAATCATTGATTCTCTACATGGTAACAATTGACCAGTTTAGATCATTCTTTCCCTTTCTGTCCCAAGAAAATGAGATGACAATTGTCGCTGTTCCATTAGACTTTCTCGCCTGAGAGCAATTAATAAATATAATAAAGTCTGGTTGCTGCTGCATGCTTTTGTTCCTCTGGTCAGGAGCTGGGGTAGTTTACTGAGAGCAGGACCATGTTGTGCAGCAGAAGAGATGTCTCTGATTCTAGAAAGCACAGAAAGAGACCCATAAGACAAGGATAGTGAATACTATCGGAGATTCATGAGTGACAATTGGAAAATAAAGAATTAACATTAATGTCAAATTCAATAATTTTCACAGCTCGACAGGCCGTAGCACCATCTGTGGAAGTATACACTTCTAAATATTAATGAAGCTGAAGTTATCATTACTACAGTAAAAAAATGCATTAAAAATTACTTTCAGGTGTTTGTGTGATAAAGAAATTAAATGGCTACTTTCTGGTATAGGCTACTTCAAAGCATTCAACACCATTGTAGCTATGAAATTATATAATGACAGTCTTTTCATTAATCCCCAATAACTGTGAAGTGTAATATCTGTAATTACTATATAATAACCATATTTACCATGTCATTTCTTTTGTAAATACCAGGGCCCAGTTTCCCAAAAGCATCTTAGACTTAAGTTCATCATTAGAATTTTTGAAGGAGCATCGTTAAATCCCCTGACTGTTTCCCCAAAACCATCGTTACTCAAGTTACACTTAAATGCTTGTTATTTACAGACTYCCTTATACCACTTGTAGAACAGCTAAGTGCGATGTTAAATGCTTTTTATGCCCTTCCCCGCCACTTCATAAACTGAAGGAATCCACTAAACATAGAATAAAGCTGTTTGTCTCTCTGACCACTGACAACTTGAGCGAAGTTAACTACAAATACAAAGTTGCAATGTCTTTGAAATTATTACAAACAAGTAACAATTGTGAAAATGGCGCCGACAGATAGTGCAGCCGTGCTTCCAGTTCCTAGGCAACTTTGCAGTACTGTTTTTMTGTGTTATTGCTTACATTATTATCCCTAATTTGTGTGTTATTACATACAGCCGGGAAGAACTTTTGGATATCAGAGGTAACTCACCAGCATTACGACCAGGAATACGACTTTCCCGAATCGGATACTTTGTTCGTACCCCCCAGGGCAATTTAACTGATTCCAGAYGCTGATCCAAAACACAGGCGGAGAAGAGGTATTTGGAGTGGACTTCTAGTCGACTCAGGAGGTGCGCAGACAACTCTCCGCTTCCCGAGTACATTACTCGCTAATGTTCAGTCTCTGCATAATAAAGTTGACGAGCATTTCCTTCCAGAGAGACAGATTGTAACACTCTGTTTCACAGAAACATGGCTCTCTCAGGATATACTGTCTGAGCCTGTACAATCAGTTGGGTTCTCAGTTCATCATGCAGACAGGAATAAGTATCTCTCCGGGAAGAAGGGCAGGGGTGTATGTTTCATGATTAACCACTCATGGTGTGATTGTGATAACATACAGGAACTCAAGTCCTTTTGTTCACCCGACCTAGAATACCTCAAATGCCGAATGTATTACCGCGTCGTGGACACCGACGTCTTGATTCCGGACAAGCTAAATACCTTCTTTGCCCGCTTTGAGGATAACAGTGCCACCGACGCGGCCCTCTACCAAGGACTGTGGGCTGTCCTCCGTGGCCGACGTGAGTAAGACATTTAAGCGTGTTAACCCTCGCAGGGCTGCTGGCCATTGTGTTTACGGACATATTCAATCTCTCCCTATCCCAGTCTGCTGTCCCCACATGCTTCAAGATGTCCAACATTGATTTCTTGGGTACAGGAACAAAGGTAACTGAACTAAATCACCCCGTAGCACTCACTTCTGTCATCATGAAATGCTTTGAGACTAGTCAAGGATCATATCACCTCTGACACCCCAGACCCACTTCAATTTGCTTACCGCACCAATAGATCCACAGACGATGCAATCGCCATCACACTGTACCCTGCACAACCCATCTGGACAAGTGGAATACCTATGTAAGAATGCTGTGCTATAAATCAACACCATTGTACCCTCCAAGCTCATCATTAAGCTCGGGGCCCTGGGTCTGAACCCTGCCCTGTGCAACTGGGTCCTGGACTTCCTGACGGGCCATCCCCAGGTGGTGAAGGTAGGAAACAACACCTCCACTTCACTGATCCTCAACACAGGTGCCCCACAAGGGTGTGTGCTCAGCCCCCTCTTGTACTCCCTGTTCACCCATGACTGCGTGGCCACTCACGCCTCCAACTCAATCATCAAGTTTGCAGATGACAACAGTAGTAGGCCTGATTACCAACAATGACGACACAGCGTACAGGGAGGTGGTGATGGCCCTGGCAGTGTAGTGCCAGGAAAATAACCTCTCACTCAATGTCAACAAAACCAAGGAGCTGATCGTGGACTTCAGGAAACAGCAGAGGGAGCACCCCCCCCATCCACAGAAGGTGGAAAGCTTCAGGTTCCTCGGCGTATACATCACTGACAAACTGAAATGATCCACCCACACAGACAGTGTGGTGAAGGCACAACAGCGTCTCTTTGGCTTGGCACTTAAAGATAAACTTCTCCTTAATGCAACCGCTGTGTCAGGTTTCAAAAAAGCTTTACGGCGAAAGCACACCATGCGATAATCCGAGTACAGCGCACAGCCACCAAAACAAACCATACAGATACCAGCCAAGTTGTGAAGTCAACAAAAGTCAGAAATAGCGTTATAAATATTAATTTACCTTTGATCTTCATCGGAATGCACTCCCAGGAATCCCAGTTCCACAATAAATGATTGTTTTGTTCGATAAAGTCCATCTTTATGTCCAAATACCTCCTTTTTGTTTGCACGTTTAGTTCACGAATCCAAAATGCAAAGCGGGCGGCATTAATCCAGAACTAAGTCAAAAAAGTTCATAAAGTTCGTAGAAACATGTCAACATTTTTTTTTTTACATTTGATCATTTAGCAGACGCTCTTATCCAGAGCGACTATACAGTAGAGTGCATACATTTATTACATTTTTTTTACATACTGAGACAAGGATATCCCTACCGCCAAACCCTCCCTAACCCGGGCGACACTATGCCAATTGTGGTCGCCCCACGGATTCTCCGGTTGCGGCCGGCTGCGACAGAAGCCTGGGCGCGAACCCAGAACTTCTGGGTGGCGCAGCTAGCACCGCGATGCAGTGCCCTAGACCACTGCGCCACCCGGAAGACGATGTATATAATCAATCTTTAGGATGTTTTTATCATAAATCTTCAATAATATTCCAACCGGACAATTCAGTTGTCATTAGAAAGGAAACGACCGTCCGCTCACGCCACTCCCGGACTAAACTAAAGGCTTTCAGCCGACCACTTGGTGAAACAGCTCTCCCCTTTCACAATAGAAGCCTGAAACAACTTTCTAAAGACTGTTGACATCTACTGGAAGCCTTAGGAAGTGCAATCTGACCCCATTTACACTGGATAGGCAATACACAAAACTACAAACCTCAGATTTCCCACTTCCTGGTTGGATTTTTCTCAGGTTTTTGACTGCCATATGAGTTCTGTTATACTCAGACATTTTTTAACAGTTTTGGAAACTTTAGTGTTTTCTAGCTTCGGACCTGAGTAACAGGCAGTTTACTCTGGGCACCTTATTCATCCAAGCTACTCAGTACTGCCCCCCTTCCCAAAGAAGTTAACCTCTCTGGGTTAGGAGGCAGTATTTTGACCCGGATGAAAAGCGTGCCCAAAGTAAACTGCCTGTTACTCAGCCCAGAAGCTAGATATGTATATAATTGGTAGTTTTAGATGAAAGTATTCTGTGAGTATAACAGAGCTGATATGGCAGGCAAAACCCCAAAGACAAACCATCCCTCAAAAAACAAATTCAGCTTACCACTATTTCAAGGCTAGTACTATAATTATAAGCCCAAGTCCTCACAATTTGCAGTTCCTAGGCTTCCACTAGATGTCCAACAGTCTTTAGAAAGAGTTATGCTGGTTTTTGAAAAATGACCCGGAAATTGTAGTTTTTCTAGGTGACTCCATTTTGGCTGTAGTGTTTCAAGCGAGTGGAAGAAGGCACGTTCTTTCTTATTTATCTCGGTAATGAACATGCTATTCTCATCTTAAATTTTATAGTTTATTTGTGTATTGGATACCTAAGATTTGATTATAAACGTTGTTTGACTTGTTGAAATGTACGTTAATGTTTGGGATTCATTTTGTATGCATTTTGATGGAGGGAAACTGATGGATATATTGACTGAACGCACCAGCTAAACTGAGTTTTATGGATATAAAGGACATTATCGAACAAAAAGACCATTTGTGATGTAACTGGGACCTTTGAGTGCCAACAGAAGAAGATCAAAGGTAAGCATTTTTTATATTGCTATTTCTGACATGTGTCACACTGCCTGGTTGAAATATGATTTCAATGTGTTTTTATGCGGTGCTGTCCTCAGATATCATGTTTGCTTTCGCCGTAAAGCTTTTTGAAATCTGACATGCGACTGGATTAACAAGAAGGAAGCTATTTTGATGATGTATAACACATATATTTTCAGAATGTTAAAATTTGAATTTAGTATTTTGAATTTCGCGCTCTGCAATTTCACTGGATTGTCTGGCCAGTGGACGCTACCGTCTCACATACCCGAAGAGAGGTTAAAATCCTTAAACTTTTTTACAGATGCACAATTGAGAGCATCCTGTCGAGCTGTATCGCCGCCTGGTACTGCACCGCCTGCAACCGCAGGGCTCTCCAGAGGGTAGTGCGGTCTGCCCAACACATCACCGGGGGCAAACTACCTGCCCTCCAGGACACCTACAGCACAGGAAGGCCAAAAAGAAATCAAGGACAACAACCACCCAAGCCACTGCCCGTTCACCCCGCTTTCATCCAGAAGGCGAGGTTATCAAAGCTGGGACCGAGAGACTGAAAAACAGCTTCTATCTCAAAGCKATCAGACTGTTAAACAGCCATCAGTAGCACCTTAGAGGCTGCTGCCCTATATACAGACTTGAATTCACTGGTCACTTTAATAATGTTTACATATTTTGCATTAATCATCTCATATGTATATACTGTATCTTAGTCTATGCTGCTCCGACATTGCTCATCCAAATATTTATACATTCTTGATTCCATTCCTTTACTTTGGATTTGTGTGTATTGTTAGATATTACTGCACTGCTGGAGCCAGAAACGAGCATTTCGCTACACCCACATCTACTAAACACGTACAGTGGGGAGAACAAGTATTTGATAACCTGCAAAATCGGCAGTGTTTCCTACTTACAAAGCATGTAGAGGTCTGTAATTTTTATCATAGGTACACTTCAACTGTGAGAGACTGAATCTAAAACAAAAATCCAGCAAATCACATTGTATGATTTTTAAGTAATAGATTTTGCATTTTATTGCATGACATWAGTATTTGATACATCAGAAAAGCAGAACTTAATATTTGATTTGATTTCAATATGACTGAAATATAATGTTCAGTCATTTGAGTTATTTTTTGCAAATTGTAGGCTACACTGTAAAAAACATTTTTGAAGTATGTAACAAAATGTGCCAAATCTGTGATATAGTACATTATTACAGGGTAAGCATAAAAATAAGCTGCCTAAATATTTGCAACCATATAAGTGGTATCTCTCTAGGAGCTGATCCGTCATCATTATTGTGGAATAATTGCAATGTTAAGGTTAGATTTTAATGGAGATAGCTGGTCTTAGAGAAGCACGGTCTGYGAGAAGCACGGTCTTTCGATCCTATCAGTATCGACACATGCTCCAACGAACGTTCTTTCTGCGCAGTGTTTTGGGAAACGCATGTTACATCTTCGGCTGTTGTAGGAACGATGCATCTTTAAAACCCTCATATYCCTAGGTTCCATCGCTATCGGGAAACCGGGCCCAGGTCAATAGCATAATGCTGTATAGCAGGTGCACTGTGAAAGCCAGGATGTGCCATGATAAAAGTAGAGTGTATAGAGCAAACTGGCATTGTGAACCAAGCCGTCATAAATATGACAGCAAGCAATCCCCGTTGTGTAAAACAGATCTGGGTTCAAATACTTTTTGAAGTCTTTCAAATATATTTGAGTGATTGCTTTAGCCCGCCTTGCGTGCCACGGGAGGGGTTTGCACTTTAGCGACAATTCTATTGGTTCCATCGCYCCAGGCAAGCTCAATTGAAAACCCCAAATATATGAAATTATTTAAAATAGTATTTGAACCCAAGTCTGCCTGTAAGTAAAACGTGTCAGACCTGTGAGCTGGGTAGACAGCTGAAGCCACTGGAGGAGCCACTCTCGACACTGGCTACTGGTGAGGCTACTGGGATTGAGACCCCGCAGATAGCAGGCCTGGGGAAGTGGAGGGAGGAAGAGAAGCAGTGTATCACGCTTAAGATAAAACATTTCCCTTGTAAATTTGTAATTCTGATTTACCAAAGATTATTATGTATGTTTATTTTTTGTGCCATAAACCATACACTGGAGGATCAGCTAGCAGTTCCAACTGCTCTCTTATTTAGAATATAGTGCTACACCGGAGTTGTAGGTTTGCTTACTGCATCGGACACATCTACTGAATACAAATTCTGCTTTGGGTAAAGGCATTTGCTTATTGATTTCTATCTAAAAATGACAGTGTTGAGACCCCTGACTTCTCTGATTGTCACTTGCTATTCCATTCCAACCCATTTGTATAGAGGGAGTACCGTGTTGACTTTATTTAGATCTTTAAATGGTAGTCTTGAGATGGGATTATATGGAGGTGTTGTGGGGAACCTGACCTCTCTAATCTCTGAGTCAGTGAGTTGGCCCTGTCCCAGTGTGTCTAGAGCCTGATCCAAGTAAAGCAGGTCCAGGGCTTTGACCCTCAGCCGTCGCCGGAGCAGGAACCCAGGGAGCCAGGGGTTCAGCAAGAGGTGGGAGCACAGCAGCCTCTGAGAGAGGGAACAATGGAATTAGAAGAGGATAAGAATACAGGAAGGGGGAAAGAAATGGGAAGAGGAAGCATGGGGAAAAATAAAGATCAGGAAAGAAAGAAAGAGAAGTGTAGAGAGGAATAAATGGGGAGAAAGAGTGAGAAAGACACCTGTCAGATGAATCATCCATGTGAATTGAATCCCCAAACAAATCAAAAAGGGTTAAAATAACCTGAAGCATATTGTGAAACCCAAGACCAAACACAGATGAAACAAAACTATTTTTATACAGGAATGACCCTCACTCTCCTAATCTGCTCTCTCCAAGTTTCTTATAAAACACAATTGCATAACGATATGAAATGCGATGCTCTTTACAAGCAGAGGCCCACTGAAATAAACACCAAAAATCCTTACCATGTGACCAGAGTCCATGCCTGTTAATCCCAGTGGTTGTCCGGAAAACACGCCTCTCACTGCACTGATGTCTTTCACACTGGGGTGAGCCCCACTCTGCACCTGCATAACAAACATTTCAAATCACCCCTCCCATTCTGCAGATACACASCAACTGTACCAGGCAGGACAGGTTACACTGCATTCTCCACACAAAAAACACCCACTTACAGTCTTGTACTCTTTCATAACACAAAAGGCCTCAACCAATCACTGGTGTGAGAAGTTATCACACTGTATTATTAGCATGATATGGGTGTGGACCTTTCCCTTTAGCCATTAACACAATTTCTCACTGATCATCTATGTAATGATAATTAGTAAACACAGAWTTGTATAGCTGGGATAACCCTTAGATGATCTGTAATATTTACATACACTGACAGTCTGGTTATGCATTTCAAAATTGTGATGAATCATTACCTAAAGTATAGGCTTAGAATAAAATAAATGCATGGCAACTGTTTGAAATGTCCGTGTTAAATTAACAAACATGCTCAGAGTTTAAAGAGCTAAATGATTAACCTTGCTGATAAGAGTAAGCAGATGGCTGCGGAGGGTCCACTCTTTGATGTGAGGTATTGACCAGGCCACACCCTTCAGGATGTTCTCACGGTATCGGCATCTCTGCTCGTGGTACAACCTCTGGAAGTCCTGCTGCTGCTGCGGAGTCCACAGGTGACGAATCAGGAGCTGCCTAGGAAACAGGCACCTACCGAGGAGAGGGGACACATATCAGATTAGGGGTTGGAGGTAACCCATCATTCACCACTCATTTAARACCCCCCCCAAAAAAGGCATTTTGGAAGCATGCATGACTCCCCTAAATGGACTTAATTTSCACTCTTTTCAATCAGTCTCTTAAAACTGTTAGCAAATGATAGTCAATATCAGGTTGGTTGATTCACAACAACTCACATAAGAGTGAAAACCAAAATGATGGCAAAAGGCGGGATAGATATTATCACCAGCGGAATGGCTTTTATCATGTCTTTGCGAAACTGCAAGAAAAAGATAGCGAAAGAGGTAGACAGAAAGAGAGCATTACATTTGAATATTTTATCACGTTCTCTGCTGTAGAGTTTATGACAGTCATAAACTGCCTCTATGATATGTGCATCCCAAATGGCACCGTATTCCCTATAGTTAACTACTTTTGGCTAGAGGCCCTAGTCAAAAGTAGTGCACTATGTAGGGGATACAGTGCCATTTGGGACACAGTCAATGTGTCTACTGCACAAAATGTATGGCTGCCAGGGTGGAACTGCAAAGTGTGACTCACTGACCAGAATGATGGTCTCCATCTCACGGTAGGGCAGCTCTTTGAGTGAAACATCTTGAGTGAGCATTTTCATCCTTATCCTCTTCGTTTCCCTCACATCGTGTACCATGAGCTGAAATCCTGAACACAAAAACATATTGCAAAAATGCTTCATGGTATTGCCTCAAAGAAAAACACAAATACACTTTGGGCAGCACAATCTAGCGGGAAAGGGGCTATCCAATTCCAACAGGAAAATGTTACAGCTGTAGACTGTCTATGGAGAAGTTGCACTGAGGTAACTAAGAAGTAGCTTGGTTGTTGCGTAGGGTTGCTTGCAACCTATGCATGTAAGTAATAATACATTATTTCTCGGGGGTGCTAAGCCTGTTCTTGAGGGGGCTTCAGCACCGTCAAACCCCTCCCTGGAGCTGCCCATGAGAAGTTGTCAGTTAGGCATTAGAGGGTGTTGTTTTGGTTAGGGGGTACTTACCTTTCACAAAGGTGGTATAAAGGATGTAGAGGCGGGGGAATCGATGTTCAAGGAATTTCTCATACCTCTCACTGGCTCTCTGAAATATGCCTTGTCTGCCCTGAGATAACGAGTAGTGCCTGCAGGATAATACACTATACAAGAGAGAGGGATATCAGATTTAGAGACAAATTACATAAAAAACACCTTGTGACATTGTGTTTTTGTTAGTCTCTCCCCCCATCATCCCAGTGTTCATAAAATAATTTGGTTCTGGGTTTCAAGATTATGTTTTTGTATACAGTGGGGAGAACAAGTATTTGATACACTGCCGATTTTGCAGGTTTTCCTACTCACAAAGCATGTAGAGGTCTGTAATTTTTATCATAGGTACACTCTCAAACTTGAAGAGCGGAAATGCTAAAACATAATCAGACATCACATTGTATGATTTTTAAGTAATTAATTTGCATTTTATTGCATGACATAAGTATTTGATACATCAGAAAAGCAGAACTTAATATTTGGTACAGAAACCTTTGTTTGCAATTACAGAGATCATACATTTCCTGTAGTTCTTGACCAGGTTTGCACACACTGCAGCAGGGATTTTGGCCCCCTCCATACAGACCTTCTCCAGATCCTTCAGGTTTCGGGCTGTCGCTGGGCAATACGGACTTTCAGCTCCTCCAAAGATTTTCTATTGGGTTCAGGTCTGGAGACTGGCTAGGCCACTCCAGGACCTTGAGATGCTTCTTACGGAGCCACTCCTTAGTTGCCCTGGCTGTGTGTTTCGGGTCGTTGTCATGCTGGAAGACCCAGCCACGGCCCATCTTCAATGCTCTTACTGAGGGAAGAAGGTTGTTGGCCAAGATCTCGCGATACATGGCCCATCCATCCTCCCCTCAATACGGTGCAGTCGTCCTGTCCCCTTTGCAGAAAAGCATCCCCAAAGAATGATGTTTCACCTCCATGCTTCACGGTTAGGATGGTGTTCTTGGGGTTGTACTCATCCTTCTTCCTCCAAACACGGCGAGTGGAGTTTAGACCAAAAATCTCTATTTTTGTCTCATCAGACCACATGACCTTCTCCCATTCCTCCTCTGGATCATCCAAGAGTGTCATTGGCAAACTTCAGACGGGCCATGACATGCGCTGGCTTGAGCAGGGGGACCTTGCGTGCGCTGCAGGATTTTAATCCATGACGGCGTAGTGTGTTACTAATGGTTTTCTTTGAGACTGTGGTCCCAGCTCTCTTCAGGTCATTGACCAGGTCCTGCCGTGTAGTTCTGGGCTGATCCCTTACCTTCCTCATGATCATTGATGCCCCACGAGGTGAGATCTTGCATGGAGCCCCAGACCGAGGGTGATTGACCGTCATCTTGAACTTCTTCCATTTTCGAATAATTGCACCAACAGTTGTTGCCTTCTCACCAAGCTGCTTGCCTATTGTCCTGTAGCCCATCCAGCCTTGTGCAGGTCTAAAATGTAGCCCTGATGTCCTTACACAGCTCTCTGGTCTTGGCCATTGTGGAGAGGTTGGAGTCTGTTTGAGTGTGTGGACAGGTGTCTTTTATACAGGTAACGAGTTCAAACAGGTGCAGTTAATACAGGTAATGAGTGGAGAACAGGAGGGCTTCTTAAAGAAAAACTAACAGGTCTGTGAGAGCCAGAATTCTTACTGGGTGGTAGGTGATCAAATACTTATGTCATGCAATAAAATGCAAATTTATTACTTAAAAATCATACAATGTGACTTGCTGGATTTTTGTTTTAGATTCCTTCTCTCATAGTTGAAGTGTACCTATGATACAAATTACAGACCTCTACATGCTTTGTAAGTAGGAAAACCTGCAAAATCGGCAGTGTATCAAATACTTGTTCTCCCCACTGTATATATCCCATGTGATGTTTTGTAGTTGTATGAGGACAGGGAAGAGTTTAGGACACCTAAGCGTATAAGGTTTCAGTGGAAATGTAATAGATTTCTGTTGACAAGTCTGCTTAACCTCTGGATGCAGCATAATGTGCTAGCCTGCAGATGTCTCCTAAAATCAGGGAAAGAATTATCAATTTGGATGTGGTTATATGTTGTGAAATATGATGACTTTGACAGTGGTCTTTGCTCTTTCACGTGCACCTGCCGCAGGGGGGGGAAAATCACAAAATATAACAGGAAGGCAAATGTATTTGGTTACATTGTCACCGTTTAAACAGTGCTGTTCTCAGGCATAAACGGCATAACTGTCCGTTCTGCTTGTTAGTCACTGACAGTCACTCAATTAGCCCATGTCAGCTGACATTTTATAGATAGCTGGCTAGACTAACTTACCTAGCAATCGATTTTGTTAGTCACTTTAAAATCACATATCATAATAACATGGCATAAGTCATGGAAAAACGTGTAGAAAGCAGGAAATTAGCTTTACATTTTTCTCGTCATCCCATGGCAAAATGTGTAGAATTACAGAATTTGCTTTAAAACCGCAAAATGTTCACTCTGCCCCATGGGAAAATGTGTAGAATTGCAGAAAATGTTTTCTAACCCCATGGCGAGGCACTCCCCCCTCGCTTACCAAAATGGTTTCCACTAGCTTCTATAGGCATAAAGTCAGATTTCATACACAAAAACTAAATGAGCACATAACAAAATATTCTTTCTGGTCTTAATACGGTTAGGCTTAGCCATAAAGTTAGCAGTGTGGTTAAGGTTAGGTTTTAAATCAAATTTTAATTAGATATAGAAGACCGGAGTTTATGCCTTTGTGGCTATAGAAGCTAACGTTAGTACCGACCACCAGAAACTGCCCGGCGTTTAAGACGAGAAGGCTGCATGCCAATGCTGTTAGCGACATTGTTTATTTCGCGTGCTTGCAACATTAGAATGATCACTGTTAGCCCTAGCTGGAAAGACAAGAGAGAATAACCAACGACAATTACCGACAAAACATTTCGAGTAGGCTAGCTACTCTCCATCTTCCAGTGACATTCGAGTTATTCAGTACCTTAATCTGGAGTAGGCTAATATTGGAGTGTATGTCGACACGGTTGAGATCCCTTGAAATGGATAACTGCATCGTATTTTCGTTGTAACACAGCATTGGACCCCTCTCTTGCACAGCGCCATGGTGGTTTTTACACTGCAGGGTGCGTCAATGAGGGGGTTCGATTAATCCCGCCCGGGCGCCCGTATTGGCGTGTTTTGCGTCGGCTGAATGTTGATTGCATTTGATTTAGAACCGGGCTGCCTCCCGGTCGACTCAAGAGTAAAGTATTTACGCGCGTGTTGTAATTAGTAGGATTCAGTGTTTCGCCATTCAAACGTGATTGTCTTCATTGGGAAGGCTTGAATTCATTTCAAGGCGCTTTATTGGCATGGGAAACATGTTAACATTGCCAAAGCAAGTGAGGTAGATAATATACAAAAGTGAAACAAACAATAAAAATGAACAGTAAACATTACACTCTCAGAAGTTCCAAATGAATAAAGACATTTCAAATGTCATATTATGTTTAAATACAGTGTTGTAATGATGTGCAAATGGTTAAAGTACAAAAGGGAAAATAAATAAACATAAATATGGGTTGTATTTACAATGGTGTTTGTTCTTCACTGGTTGCCCTTTTCTTGTAGCAACAGGTCACACATCCTGCTGCTATGATGGCACACTGGTATTTCACCCAGTAGATATGGGAGTTTATCAAAATCTGGTTTGTTTTCAAATTCTTTGTGGATCTGTGTAATCTGAGGGAAATATGCGTCTCTAATATGGTCATACGTTTGGCAGGAGGTTAGGTAGTGTAGCTCAGTTTCCACCTCATTTTGTGGGCAGRGTGCACATAGCCTGTCTTCTATTGAGAGCCTGGTCTGCCTACGGCGGCCTTTCTCAATAGCAAGGCTATGCTCACTGAGTCTGTACATTGTCAAAGCTTTCCTTAAGTTTGGGTCAGTCACAGTGGTCAGGTATTCTGCCACTGTGTACTCTCTCTTTAGGGCCAAATAGCATTCTAGTTTGCTCACTTTTTTGTTAATTCTTTCCAATGTGTCAAGTAATTGTCTTTTTGTTTTCTCATGATTTGGTTGGGTCTAATTGTGTTGCTGACCTGGGGCCTAATTCGGCTCTGTATGCATTATTTGGTGTTTTACGTTGTACACTGAGGATATTTTTGCTGAATTCTGCATGCAGAGTCWCAATTTGGTGTTTGTCCCATTTTGTAAATTCTTGGTTGGTGAGCGGACCCCAGACCTCAACCATAAAGGGCAATGGGTTTCTATAACTGATTCAAGTATCTTTAGCCAGATCCTAATTGGTATGTCAAATTTTATGTTCCTTTTGATGGCATTGAACGCCCTTCMTGCCTTGTCTCTCAGATCGTTCACAGCTTTGTGGAAGTTACCTGTGGCGCTGATGTTTAGGCCAAGGTATGTATAGTTTTTGTGTGCTCTAGGGCAACGGTGTCTTGATTGAATTTGTATTTGTGGTCCTGGCGACTGGACCTTTTTTGGAACACCGTTATTTTGGTCTTACTGAGATTTACTGTCATTGCCCAGGTCTGGCAGAATCTGTGCAAAAAAATCTAGGTGCTGCTCTAGGCCCTCCTTGGTTGGTGACAGAAGCACCAGATCATCAGCAAACAGTAGACATTTGACTTCAGATTCTAGTAAGGTGAGGCTGGGTGCTGCAGACTGTTCTAGTGCCCTCGCCAATTTGTTGATATATATGTTGAAGAGGGTGGGACTTAAGCTGCATCCCTGTCTCACCCCACGGCCCAGTGGGAAGAAATGTGTGTTTTTTGCCCATTTTAACCGCACACTTGTTGTTTGTGTACAGTACATGGATTTTATAATGTCGTATGTTTTTCCCCCAACACCACTTTCCATCAATTTGTATAGGAGACCCTCGTGCCAAATTGAGTCAAAGGCTTTTTTGAAATCAACAAAGCATGAGAAGACTTTGCCTTTGTTTTGGTTGGTTTGTTTGTCAATTAGGGTGTGTAGGGTGATAATATGGTAAAAAGCCAATTTGACATTTGCTCAGTACATTGTTTTCACTGAGGAAATGTACGAGTCTGGTGTTAATGATAATGCAGAGGATTTTCCCAAAGTTGCTGTTGACGCATATCCCACGGTAGTTATTGGTGTCAAATTTGGCTCCACTTTTGTAGATTGGGGTGATCAGTCCTTGGTTCCAAATATTGGAGAAGATGCCAGAGCTGAGGATGATGTTAAAGAGTTTAAGTATAGCCAATTGGAATTTGTTGTCTGTATATTTTATCATTTCATTGAGGATACCATCAACACCACAGGCCTTTTTGGGTTGCACGTTTTTTTAAATTTTGTCCTGTAGTTCATTCAAGGTAATTGGATAATCCAGTGGGTTTTGGTAGTCTTTAATAGTTGATTCTAAGATTTGTGTTTGATCATGTATATGTTTTTGCTGTTTGTTTTTTGTTATAGAGCCAAAAAGTTTGGAGAAGTGGTTAACCCATACATCTCCATTTTGGATAGATAATTATTTGTGTTGTTGTTTGTTTAGTGTTTTCCAATTTTCCCAGAAGTGATTAGTCTATGGATTCGTCAATTACATTGAGCTGATTTCTGACTTGCTGTTCCTTCTTTTTCTGTAGTGTATTTCTGTATTGGTTTTGTGATTCATCATAGTGAAGGCATAGACTGGGTCTCTATGTTTTCTGGGTCTCTATGTTTTTGGTTGGACAGGTTTCTCAATTTATTTCTTAGATTTTTGCATTCTTTATCAAACCATTTGTCATTGTTGTTTATTTTCTTCGGTTTTCTGTTTGACATTTTTAGATTTTTAGATTTGATAGGGAAGCTTTATCTGCCTTCCCAATAAAAACGAGTTAGACAATTCTAAAATGTATTGAATGGAAAAATATATGTTGGTTGTTTCTGGATGATGCACCATGCAGCCTTGTTGACAAAATGACCTAGTACTGTTCCCCGCTTTTGCCCGATGACGAGATGGGCATATGCCCGGTGCCCCGCGGCTCAGCGTAATCGAATCAGCACATTAAAACCGCCGTCGCCACTCGCCACTCGTGCGTGAAAGTACAAGCGACCCATAGAGATGTATGGCAACGGTGATCTGTCCCATAATAGCTTCTGTGACCGGAAGGGCAGCGCCATTGAGGCTGTATACATTTTTAAGTAGTCCATTTTCTTCTTCTACTACTATTATGATGTAATATCATGTTATCTCAGCATGTAGGCCACATTTGTCTAAATATTAAACTGAATGAACTTGTAGGGACACTAAATAGCCAGCAGATAGCAATCTTGTACATCACATCAGGCTGAGCTGCTGCCACTAGTTACCACAGCCACAAAGTCATAATTATGGCTAAACCCCACCCATTTCTACAATTTATCTTTTTAAAATCTGATTTGAACCCTAACCTTATCCATAACCATAAACACACTGCTAACCTTATGCCTAACCCTAAACTTAAATTACATTTTTGTTGTCATACATTTTTACGACYCAGACAATTTTGACTTTGTGGCTCTGGTAACTAGTGACAACCACTGAGTAGGGCAGTCTGCAAAAATGAGTTGGCCTAGATGTTGCCCACTGATGCGCTCTAGACTAGTTATTATAGGTGAAGACCTTGGGGTCAGAATAAGTAATTGTAAATACAAGTTCAGAGTGAAGTATTAATGTAACTTATAATGTAGGATATTCAGTTGGTACCTGACACTGCTTTAATAAAATTATATACAGGGGAATTTGAACCATAAGATGAGGGTGAGGTGAGACACTAGCTATAAGTGAGATACTTGCCTATAGCTGATGCAACAGTACAATGCTGGCTTTAGCATGCAGTTGATCTAAACTAGACACTGGTGGAGGGCCTGGTTCAGAGAGCGTGTCACTAGAAAGAGCCGCAGTGCGTCCAGGGGACAGCCTGTCCCTCGAGTTTATCGGCCATGCGATATCTCTATCTTGGATCTATATTGGTCCCTGACTGAGCATCGCAGGGAAGATTTGTAGTGGCTAGTTCCGAGAAAGTCCTAGGACCTAGTGGGTATCTCATGATGTGGTTGGAAAAGTTACAATATGTACACACTAAGCTCTCCCAGGCAACATCTGCTATATTTTAATATTGTAGAGAAAACAAGGCAGTGTGTATTTTGAGGATATTACCTGGTTTTTGATCATCTATAACTTCACCATGATGTTTTTTTCTTCAGTCTATGGTTTTTGACTGTCATTGTGTTACAACTGAAGAACTAACTATTTTAGTGCAAACTGTAAATGGACAAATGCAAATGCTATGAATAAAGTATCAAGTGATTTTTGGAAATGGATGTACAGTGGGGAGAACAAGTATTTGATACACTGCCGATTTTGCAGGTTTTCCTACTTACAAAGCATGTAGAGGTCTGTAATATTTATCATAGGTACACTTCAACTGTGAGAGACGGAATCTAAAACAAAAATCCAGAAAAACACATTGTATGATTTTTAAGTAATTAATTTGCATTTTATTGCATGACATAAGTAATTTGATACATCAGAAAAGCAGAACTTAATATTTGGTACAGAAACCTTGTTTGCAATTACAGAGATCATACGTTTCCTGGAGTTCTGACCAGGTTTGCACCACTGCAGCAGGGATTTTGTCCCACTCCTCCATACAGACCTTCTCCAGATCCTTCAGGTTCGGGCTGTCGCTGGGCAATACGGACTTTCAGCGGCCCTCCAAAGATTTCTATTGGTTCAGGTCTGGAGACTGGCTAGGCCACTCCAGGACCTTGAGATGCTTCTTACGGAGCCACTCCTTAGTTCCCTGGCTGTGTGTTTGGGTCGTGTCATGCTGGAAGACCCAGCCACGACCCATCTTCAATGCTCTTACTGAGGGAAGGAAGGTTGTTGGCCAAGATCTCGCGATACATGGCCCCATCCATCCCCCTCAATACGGTGCAGTCGTCCTGTCCCCCTTTGCAAAAAAGCATCCCCAAAGAATGATGTTTCCACCTCCATGCTTCACAGTTAGGATGGTGTTCTTGGGTTGTACTCATCCTTCTTCTTCCTCCAAACACGAGGTGGAGTTTAGACCAAAAAGCTAAATTTTTGTCTCATCAGACCACATGACCTTCTCCCATTCTCCTCTGGATCATCCAGAGGTCATTGGCAAACTTCAGACGGGCCTGGACATGCCCTGGCTTGAGCAGGGGACCTTGCGTGCGCTGCGTATTTTAACCTATGACGGCATAGTGTGTTACTAATGGTTTTCTTTGAGACTGTGTCCAGCTCTCTTCAGGTCATTGACCAGGTCTGCGTGTAGTTCTGGGCTGATCCTCACCTTCCTCATGATCATTGATGCCCCACGAGGTGAGATCTTGCATGGAGCCCCAGACCGAGTGATTGACCGTCATCTGAACTTCTTCCATTTTCAATAATTGCGCCAACAGTTGTTGCCTTCTCACCAAGCTGCTTGCTATTTCCTGTAGCCCATCCCAGCCTTGTGCAGTCTACAATTTATCCCTGATGTCCTTACACAGCTCTCTGGTCTTGGCCATTGTGGAGAGGTTGGAGTCTGTTGATTGAGTGTGTGACAGGTGTCTTTATACAGGTAACGAGTTCAAACAGGTGCAGTTAATACAGGTAATGAGTGGAGAACAGGAGGGCTTCTTAAAGAAAAACTAACAGGTCTGTGAGAGCCGGAATTCTTACTGGTTGAAGGTGATCAAATACTTATGTCTTGCAATAAAATGCTAATTATTACTTAAAAATCATACAATGGTTTTTCTGGATGTTGTTTTTAGATTCCGTCTCTCACAGTTGAAGTGTACCTATGATAAAAATTACAGACCTCTACATGCTTTGTAAGTAGGAAAACCTGCAAAATCGGCAGTGTATCAAATACTAGTTCTCCCCACTGTATGTATGCAAAGATATTTGCGAATGAAATTGAAAATGACCTAACCTTGACAGTTCTAGCATCAATTATGCCAGTCAAATGTTAGATGATCATTGAATGAAGATACAGATCTTAATTTCTCCTGCAACAGGGTGATGAAATTAAGATCTTACATCTGCAAAGGCCCAACAACATTATTTGTATAGGCTTTGTGCACTGGAGTTCCCCACAGGCCTTTTTGACGACCGACCGCTAGTGGTGTTGCCATCCAAATGTGGTAGTGATTACCAAGCACAGAGAGCGCTAATCCACGGAGGGTCCTTGCCGCCAACACACACTCTGTCACTTCTAAGTGGCATTATTGATTCCATGTGATGAAGCTCTATTTTTAAAGCCAGGACAAGGCTAATATTGGAAACATTCTTATGATACCCACCCATCCCCGAGCCTTTTACCCCTTTGCCACTCCTCCTTCCTCCCCATCGTCTGCGAAGATAAAATGTGAGTTACATTACCGTTACATTACTGACTACAATTTTGGACACAAGGAGATGCAGCCGAGCTCTAGTTTGTATCCAAGGTACATGTGCCACCTGCTGATTGTTATTTTCAAGCTGAACTGTCAAAGTTAGTTGAGAAAATATTCAGCAACTCTTGGTAGGCCAAGGTAGTATTTCTTTTAAAGGAATATTCCATTGTCATGAATGAATACATTCACCAAATATAGATTTTTCAAGCAATCTTCATATCATCAGTTTGGTCCACTTTGCATTGTTTGCTTAATTTTGGATTTTGACCTAATTTTACGGTCGTGGTCAAGGTCAAGTGCCTGGGGCAACGTTACACAAGGATATGCTGCCTAGTCCTAGTTTGCATAGGAATGTTAAGTCCGCTGTAACATAAATAAAAGTTAACATTGGTGTTCCCTTATGTGTTCCGAACGCACTAGATGACCAGTTCTTATAGCCTTTAGGCGTACCCTTATCCTACTCCTCCTCTGTTCCTCTGGTGATGTAGAGGTTAACCCAGGCCCTGCAGCCCCCAGCACCACTCCCAGTCCCCAGGTGCTCTCATTTGTTGACTTCTGTAACCGTAAAAGCCTTGGTTTCATGCATGTTAACATTAGAAGCCTCCTCCCTAAGTTTGTTTTATTAACTGCTTTAGCACACTCCGCCAACCCTGATGTCCTAGCCATGTCTGAATCCTGGCTTAGGAAGGCCACCAAAAATCCAGAAATGTCCATCCCCAACTACAACATTTTCCAACAAGATAGAACTGCCAAAGGGGGCGGAGTTGCAATCCACTGCAGAGATAGCCTGCAGAGTTCTGTCATACTATCCAGGTCTATGCCCAAACAATTCGAGCTTCTTGTCACGCCCTGACCTTAGAGAGCCTTTTTATGTCTCTATTTGGTTTGGTCAGGGTGTGATTTGGGTGGGCATTCTATGTTCTTTATTTCTATGATTTGTGTTTCTATGTTTTGGCCGGGTATGGTTCTCAATCAGGGACAGCTGTCTATTGTTGTCTCTGATTGGGAATCATACTTAGGCAGCATGTTTTGCCACCTTAGGTTGTGGGATGTTGTTTTTGTTAGCTCTGTGTAGCCTTCAGAACGTGTTGTTCTTTTGTTGTTTTGTTCGGTTTTAATAAAGAAGCATGAACACGTACCACGCTGCACCTTGGTCTCATCCTTCCGACGAGCGTTACACTTCTACTTTTAAAAATCCACCTTTCCAGAAACAAGTCTCTCACCGTTGCCGCTTGGACACCATATGTGAATTTATTGCCCCCCATCTATCTTCAGAGGTCGTACTGTTAGGTGACCTAAACTGGGATATGCTTAACACCCCGGCTGTCCTACAATCTAAGCTAGATGCCCTCAATCTCACAAAAATTATCAAGGAACTTACCAGGTACAACACTAAATCCGTAACCATGGGCACCCTCTTAGATATTTTAAAAAGCATTTATTTTAACCTTTATTTAACTAGACAAGTCAGTTAAGAACAAATTCTTCTTTTCAATGACAGCCTACAAACAGTTCAGGGGCAGAACGACAGATTTTTACCTTGTCAGCTCAGGGATTTGATCTTGCAACCTTTTAATTACTAGTCCAACGCTCTAACCTCTAGGCTACCTGCCACCCCAATCATCCTGACCAACTTGCCCTCTAAATATACCTATGCTGTCTTCAACCAGGATCTCAGCGATCACTGCCTCAATGCCTGCGTCCGTAATGGGTCCGCSGTCAAACGACCACCCTTCATCACTGTCAAACGCTCCCTAAAACACTTCAGCGAGCAGGCCTTTCTAATCGACCTGGCCTGGGTATCCTGGAAGGATATTGACCTCATCCCGTCAGTAGAGGATGCCTGGTTGCTCTTTACAAGTGCTTTCCTCACCATCTTAAATAAGCATGCCCCATTCAAAAAATGTAGAAATAAGAACAGATATAGCCCTTGGTTCACCCCAGACTTGACTGCCCTAGACCAGCACAAAAACATCCTGTGGCGTTCTGCATTAGCATCGAATAGCCCCCGTGACATGCAACTTTTCAGGGAAGTCAGGAACCAATATACACAGTCAGTTAGGAAAGCTAAGGCTAGCTTTTTCAAACAGATATTTGCATCCTGTAGCACTAATTACAAACAGTTTTGGGACACTGTAAAGTCCATAGAGAATAAGATCACCTCCTCCCAGCTGCCCACTGCACTGAGGCTAGGAAACACTGTTACCACCAATAAATCTACGATAATCTATAATTTCAATAAGCATTTTTCTACGTCTGGCCATGCTTTCCACCTGGCTACCCCTACCCCGGCCAACAGCTTTGCGCCCCCTGCAGCAACTTGGCCCAAAGCCCCCCCCCCCCCCCCCCCCGCTTCCCTTCACCCAAAGCAAGACAGCTGATGTTCTGATAGAGCTGCAAATCTTGGATCCCGACAAATCATACAACACTCCTTCCGTGGCCTCCAACTGCTTTAAATGCTAGTAAAACTAAATGCATGCTCTTCAACCGATTGCTGCCCGCACCCGCCCGCCCGACTAGCATCACTACTTTGACGGTTCTGACTTAGAATATGTGGACAACTACAAATACCTAGGTGTCTGGTTAGACTGTAAACTCTCCTTTCAAACTCACATTAAGCATCTCCAATCAAAAATTAAATCTAGAATCAGCTTCCTATTTCGCAACAAAGCCTCCTTCACTCATGCTGCRAAACATACCCTCGTAAAACTGACTATCCTACCAATCCTTGACTTCAGCGATGTCATCTACAAAATAGCCTCCAACATTCTACTCAGCACTGGATGTAGTCTATCACAGTGCCATCCGTTTTGTCACCAAAMCCACATATACTACACACCACCGCGACCTGTATGCTCTCGTTGGCTGGCCCTCGCTACATATTCGTCGCCAAACCCACTGTCTCCAGGTCATCTATAAGTCTATACTAGGTAAAGCTCCGCCTTATCTCAGCTCACTGGTCACCATAGCAACACCCACCGGTAGCACGCGCTCCAGCAGGTATATTTCACTGGTCATCTTCAAAGCCAACACTTCCTTTGGCCGCCTTTTCTTCCAGTTCTCTGCTGCCAATGACTGGAACGAATTGCAAAAATCACTGAAGCTGGAGTCTTATATCTCCCTCTCTAACTATAAGCATCAGCTGTCAGAGCAGTTTACCGATCACTGTACCTGTACACAGCCAATCTGTAAATAGCACACCCAACTACCTCATCCCCATATTGTTATTTATCTTCTTGCTCTTTTGAACCCCAGTATCTCTACTTGCACATCATCATCTGCACATCCATCACTCCAGTGTAAATGCTATAATATCTATGGCCTATTTATTGCCTTACCTCCCAACTCTTCTATATTTGCACACACTGTACATAGAACTATCTATCGTGTTGTTGACTGTATGTTTGTTTATGTGTATCTCTGTGTTGTTTTTGGCGCTTTGCTTTGTCCTGGCCAGGTCGCAGTTGTAAATGAGAACTTGTTCTCAACTGGCCTACCTGGTAAAAAAAAAAAAATGTGTGGTCCCTCAGCTAAAATGTGAATCAGTTAGAAGAGGAACTTCAGTTCCTTTATTGAAGGGTTTGCGCCTGGCTTTGGAGGAGAAGTGAGAGAACCTATGTTAGACTAATYCTGTCTCACTTCATACTTACATTTGATGACCGTGACTGAGCATGTTGTCCACAGCAGCTGGGTTCGGTGACGGTTCAGACCCATTTATCACAGTTTAATGTCTCATGATAATTCTCCTTTAACAGAGATGCATTCTAAATAGCACCCTATTCCCTATTTAGTGTACTACTTTTGACCATGGTGAATAGGGTGCCATTTGCGGCGCATACTGAAGCTGTCTCCTTCCTCACTGACCTGCATATTCAGTAACCAAATAAAATAAAATTGTATTTGTCACGTGCTTCTTAAACAACAGGTGTAGACTAACAGTGAAATGCTTACTCACGGGTCCTTCCCAACAATGCAGAGAGAAAGAAAATAGAGAAATAATAGAAAAAACAGGTAATAAAAATAGTTATAAAAATGCGCAATGAGTAACAATAACATGGCTATATACACGGGGCACCAGTACCAAGTCGATGTGCAGGGGTATGAGGTAATTTAGGTAGATATGTACATACAGTATAACTAAGAATAAAGTGACAGATAATAAACAGTAGCAGCAGCGTACTGTATGTGATGAGTCAAAAAAAWTTGTGCAAAAAAGGTCAATGCAGATAGTCCGGGTAGTTATTTGGGTAGCTATGTTACTAACTATTTAGCAGTCTTATGGCTTGGGTGTAGAAGCAGTTCAGGGTCCTGTTGGATCCAGTCTTGGTGCATCAGTACCGCTTGCCGTGTGGTAGCAGAGAGAACAGTCTATGACCTTGGTGTTTTTTTTTTTTTTTAGGGCCTTCCTCTGACACTGCCTGATATAGAGGTCATGGATTGCAGGGAGCTCGGCCCCAATGATGTACTYGGCCGTACGCACTAACCTTCTGTAGCGCCTTGCAGTCGGATTCCAAGCAGTTGCCATACCAAGCGGTGATGCAGCCAGTCAAGACGCTCTCATTGGTGCAGCTGTAGAACTTTTTGAGGATCTGAAGGCCCATGACAATATCTTTTCAGCCTTTTTAAGGGGAAAAAGTTGTTATCTATATGATTTATTGTCATAGGCTGCTATGGGTACGGTATACATTCTGCTGGGCTTGCATAAAGTTATTCTTGGACATATACTGTGTGTTCTGTCTGTGCATGTGTGACTCAATAAATCTATGTAGATACATCATACAGTACAAGTGTGCCTGTCTTATTCAGACTGTGACCGCTGACTGGGCATTCTCTACTACTAGACCGTAAGAAGTTTCCCCTTTCGCAGTTTTAAGTGTCAATACAGGTTACTGCCTTGAAGTTATAATTGAAAACCCACATGCTCTGCACATTTATGAGACAGTGGGTCAGCTTTGGAGTTGCTACAGTTACTGAGTGTGGACAAGCCTGAATGACTGTCATTTTAAAGATGTGAGATTAAAACTAAGAGTGTGACAAAAAACATAAATGGACCAAACATTTTAGGAAGCCACTACAAATCAAAAGGGTGGAAAATATGTTTATGTGTTGTCAACAAACTCATTTCTGTCCTCTTCCCATCACAAAGTAGGTCTTATCTCTTTTCTTCATGTGTGTGGGTCTTTTCCATTTCTCTCTTTCACAAAGCCAGTCCTCCAGATGAACTCAGCCTGAGGTAATTATTGAAACCCGTCATAAAAACATGTGTGGGAGTGAGAGTCAAAGACAAAGTGAATGGGAGGGACCTCTTTAAATCATTTTATTCATGTCTTCCCTCCACAACCGTCATCTGCTGCAATGGTTCCTCTGTCGAACAACGGGCCTTGTTCTCTACTCGTTCAGTGGGAAACAGTTCCCACAAAAAAACTGTCAAACGCATCCATTCAGTGGAGATGAAATCTCTGGTAATGTGTGATGCAGGATTTCCAATGCCCACACATTCAAATATGTCTCCATTGCCGGGGAGGGGGGGTATGAACAAAAAAGTGACCAAAGAAAAGAAGGAAAATTATTTTGTTGGTGGTTTTTGTCAGGTTTTGTCAAGGGTAGAATTGTGTACAGGGGTTGGCGTTGTTATGAACATGCTGGCTTGATGATTCACACTATTGGCTTCTCTGGATAGTGTACATCATTGAATCCCTCAATAAGACTGTTTGTTATCCTGCTACACTGTAGTTACCCTCCACTTTATCAAGCACAGCTAGAAGTAGATAGTTAGGGGCTTGTACATACTATACTATCCTATTCTAATGCTATTTACCAATGTACTACTCTCCACATACTGCAGCTATATACTACTCTTTATGACACAAAAATATATTACCCGGGGCCTGTTCTCCCAATAGCTCCACACCAGCCCTGGTAGATGGGAAGTACAAAGACCTGTCATATCATATGAATAAATCAGACCGCACTGACGGTGCTGAATATAGACAGGCTAATAAATCTAACACAGAGAAGAAAACAGTCAATAGGTACTTGGGCACTAAACACTTGACATGGCATTATATTAATATATTGGCACCGCTGTCTACCGCGTCACAGACAGGGATATTCTGTGACAGGATGCTATGAGACCCTTGCTAATGCTTTATTCCCCAAACATGACCGTTAGCTGCAGAGTTGAGCTGGAGCCATTGTCTGCAGTCTGCCAGGCTATATTTTGCAGACACAGCAGTGCTCTCCAATCAGAACCCAGGCTATAGGGCTGGTGAGTGGGGCTTGGTGCGTTGGAGGGGAGGTGACGGTGGGGTGGGGGTGGTGGTGGGGGGTGGGTGGGGGGAGTTGGGATGTGGGAAGACGAGTCATGGGGCTGTGGCTGACATTGGTTCAGAAATAGCTCTGTACTTCCTGTCCCAAGACAGCGAACGGTACATTGGAGGTGGCATCCCCCCAATGGAGTGCGATAGATTTTATCCTCTACGGCGAGCAGCAACTATACCTAAAAGGGCGCCGACTCCCTCTCCTTGTCCTCCAGCAGTATTACGTAACACTGCGTTCCAAAAAGGACTTTATTCTATGTAGTGCACTACTTTTGACCAGAGCCCTATGGGTAGTAGTGAACTACATTGAGAATAGAGTGCAATTTGAAACAAGTGAAGTGACTCAGTGAAGGACAGCCTTCCCAGTG
Source organism: Salvelinus sp. IW2-2015 (assembly GCF_002910315.2). Classification (NCBI taxonomy): domain Eukaryota; kingdom Metazoa; phylum Chordata; class Actinopteri; order Salmoniformes; family Salmonidae; genus Salvelinus; species Salvelinus sp. IW2-2015. The sequence goes on along the minus strand of NC_036851.1, from coordinate 33,364,338 downwards.
GTAAGAGGCCTATGTTTTTGTTATGCTGCTCCCCTTTCTTCACATTGTGCTAGAGCTAGCATGTTAATGCCTGTTTTAGACCTGGGGCCCATGCATGTGTTCTCAGGTTGCAAGAAGCTCATATGGACGAAATGTGGTACTTGCTTACTTAGTTATTGTTCTAGTACATGTAATGTAAGTGTCCACACATGAATAAGAGCTTTGGCATAAGTCTGGGAACAATTGACCCTTCGATAAGCCCCGCCCCAAATTTTGGGCAACTAATCGCAGCTCTCCAGCGCTGGATAGCAACTGTCAGACAAGCTCATGTTTAAATCGCATGAAAGCCAGTGAGGTCTATGGCAAAAACTGATAGTTTTCTTTAAAAACTGTATGTTTAACTTCTCTGGGATATGTGGGACGCTAACGTCCCACTTGGCCAAAAGCCAGTAAAAATGCAGAGCACCAAATTCAAATAAACTACTATAAAAATCAAACTTTCATGGAATCACACATGAAAGATACCAAATTAAAGCTACACTTGTTGTGAATCCTGCCAACATGTTAGAATTCAAATAGGCTTTACGACGAAAGCACACCAAACGATTATGTTAGGTCAGAGTCAAGTCACAGAAGAACACAGCCATTTTTCCAGCCAAAGAGAGGAGTAACAAAAAGCAGAAAAATAGATAAAATAAATCACTAACCTTTGATGATCTTCATCAGATGACACTCATAGGACTTCATGTCACACAATACATGTATGTTTTGTTCGGTAAAGTTCATATTTATATTCAAAAATCTGAGTTTAGGCAGGACGCTACTGTCTCACTTGGCCAAAAGCCAGAGAAAATTCAAATAAATTACTATAAAAATCTAACTTTCATTAAATCACACATGAAAGATACCAAATTAAAGCTACACTGGTTGTGAATCCAGCAAACATGTCAGAATTCAAATAGGCTTTTCGGCAAAAGCAAACGATGCTATTATCTGAGGATAGCAACAGAGTAAACAAAGAGAGAAGCATATTTCAACCATGCAGGCGCGACACAAAACGCAGAAATAAAAATATAATTCATGCCTTACCTTTGACGAGCTTCTGTTGTTGGCACTCCAATATGTCCCATAAACATCACAAATGGTCCTTTTGTTCGATTAATTCCGTCGATATATATCAAAAATGTCAATTTATTTGGCGCGTTTGATCCAGAAAAACACCGGTTCCAACTTGTGAAACGTGACTACAAAATATCTCAAAACTTACCTGTAAACTTTGCCAAAACATTTCAAACTACTTTTGTAATACGACTTTAGGTATTTTTTAACGTAAATAATATATAAGATTGAAGACGCGATGATCTGTGTTCAATACAGGATTAAAACAAACTGTAGCTAGCTTTCTGGTCACGCGCCTCTAACAGTACACTTCCAGTGACCCTCGTTCAAGATGGCCGTACTTCTTCATTACACAAAGTAAAAAAACACAACCAATTTCTAAAGACTGTTGACATCCAGTGGAAGTAGTAGGAACTGCAAGAAGGTCAATTAGAAATCTGTGTTCCCAATGAAAACCCATTGAAAAGAGAGTGACCTCAACAAAAATAAAATCTGAATGGTTTGTCCTCGGGGTTTCYCCTGCTAAATAAGTTCTGTTATACTCACAGACATGATTCAAACAGTTTTAGAAACTTCAGAGTGTTTTCTATCCAAATCTACTAATAATATGCATATCTTATCTTCTGGGGATGAGTAGCTGGCAGTTGAATTTGGGTATGCTTTTCATCCAAACGTGAAAATGCTGCCCTCTATCCTAGAGAAGTTAAATAGCTTAATAATTGTACAGTGCACCAGGAGTACTTGCTACTGTGATTCCTGAAGTGCAGAGCCTATTGAAAAAATTATACTTTTGTTACATTGTTTGCTAGCTCAGCTGGTTAGCTGATTAGCTGGTTAGCTGGTTAACTCTCTTTGACAACCAAACATTGCTAATGCTAGCTACAGCATCTGGCCACTTAATACAACTTATTTTCTTAAAATGTATGTTAGCTAACTAAGTTAGCAATGTTATGAATACAACTCCCATCTGCTGTCGACATCAGGATTCAATTTGAGAGCACTAGTTTGCTCCAAATGTGGTCATAGCTTTGACTGCATGCTGACAGTGAATTCAGAGCCATTCAGTGGTTAGCTACACTACAAACATCATTTTACCAGGTTCCCGTAAAGCAATTGTAATGAGTCTACTACAWCATTCCCAGGAGTTTCCTGATTAGCAAGGGGTTTAATTTCTTTGTGTTTTAGAAACACAGTTTGGGATCATTGTGAAGGGATTTCACCAGCAGTGAAATGGGTAATTYGGCTTCCCGGGAAAATGTTGTCCGAGGTTGCAACGGTAATCAAGGGGGGGCGGGGGGCTTAGGGAAGGGCCAATTGTGGATTTATGTAGACAAGGAATCTAAAACGACCCCCAAAACTAAATTGTGAATTCAATTTTTATGGTAGTGGGCTAAATATTTAAAATAGTGTTGAATGCTTAGCAAGTTAAAATACCAACTTGAATTATCGGAATAAAGGGTCATAGTTATAGACTATAGATAGGGCTTGGAATTTCCTGTCCCAATTATAACTCCAATCAATACTAGCCTATCTATGTAATCTACCAGTCAGGTTCAGGCATGATGCCTAAATGGTTTGCGGTCCTGTGTTATAGGTTGGAGGGGAATCAAAGCATCGCCTGATGGTTTCCCACCTGTACTAGTGTGTCTGACAGCATGTGTTCCTTCTGACCTTGTCCCCCCCCCCTTTTATATTGGGCCTTTCTGAAGTGTGTGGTGTGTGTGGTGTGTGTGTGTGTGTGTGTGTGTGTGTGTGTGTGTGTGTGTGTGTGTGTGTGGTGTGTGTTGTGGTGTGTGTGTGTGTGTGTGTGTGTGTGTGTGTTGTGTGTGTGTGTGGTGTGTGTGTGTGTGTGTGTGTGTGTGTGTGTGTGTGTGTGTGTGTTGTGGGGAGAGGGGGGTGGCATGTGATGGGGTGGTTTTGCTGTGAACATTTCAGGCCGATGGCCAGACTGTCATCTGCCGGTGAAACCCAAGCCGTTGTGTGTGTGTGTGTGTGTGTGTGTGTGTGTGTGCAGGCTCTCTGTGGTTGAGGGATGAGAGTGGTGGGGTGTAATTTAATCTCTTTGAAGATTATAAATCTGTAGTGTTTTACCGTCAGACTGGGACACTGTCAGTACACTACGTTTTCTCAGCTGCAAGAGTTCTTCTTCCCAGGTGTAAGACAGCCATCTAAGGTACATAAACCCATGAACGAATGCATTTGTCTCTTGTAAGGAAAGAAACATGGTCAAACCATAATTAAAATATTAAATCCAGGAGTAAAACTCTACCTGGTCTATTCCTTGCTTCTAACCATACTGTCTCTCTCACACACTCATTATGCACCTGTTCATTATTATCCAAGATGGCGTAACAGTAAGACGTGTTTGTCTTTGTCCTATGTAAATATATATATACATTCTTTTTTTTTTGTATACATTTCAATATATTTCAATCTCTTTTTTCCATTTACGAATTAAATATACCTTCCTGCAACCCGCCTCACCCAATGTGGTACGGATCTGCTATTTTTTAGACCTTATAACTGGAACCTCCATTAGAAGCTAGCCATCAGAAGCTAGCCATCAGAAGCTAGCCATCAGAAGCTAGCCATCAGAAGCTAGCCATCAGAAGCTAGCCATCAGAAGCTAGCCAGCTAATTAGCTACTAGCTTTTTAGTCATTGTTAGCCACTGCTAGTGGTCTTTACCTTTAGCTCAGACACCAGACGCTTTAGCACGGATAGCCTGCTTAATACCTGCCAGTCTGCACAGCGCGATATCGGACCGATTTTTTCCCCCACTACATCACCGGATTCCTGCCTCAAGCTCTGGACCATTACATTGAATCATCGCAGCTAACTATCTGCTACCAAGTGGCTATTGTGGCTAACGCCCTTGTCCAGAAGCAAGCACCAGCTAGCCTCGAGCTGGGCCCATCAGCTAGCAAACGAAGTACACCAACTACAATACCTCTGTTGCCAATTGGCCTGGGCTCTTTGTCGACACGGAGCCCCGCCGATCCATCACGACTGGTCTGCTGGTCTGCTGACGTTATTCGGCCGATGTGCTCTCAACTGGCCTCTGCGTCATGGATGTCGGTGAAGACCCTTCTGCTATCCCCGGCCCACTAGCTTCCTGAACGCCGTGTCTCCCACTCGCCTAGCGTAGTAACGACTACCGAACGGCTTCCTGTTTCATCTATTGCTGCTCATTGGACCCTATGATCACTTGGCTTCACAGCTGATGCCTGCTGGACTGTTCATTAACACGGTACTTAATTTTGTTTATCTGTCGGCACCAGCCTCGAACTCAAGCCCTGTGTGTAGCTAACTGCCCCTCTCTGCCCATTCATCGCCATTTACCCGTTGTTGTTGTCTTAGCTGTTTACCCGTTGTTGTCTTTACCCGTTGTTGTCTTAGCTCTCCCAATCAACACCTGTGATTGCTTTATGCATCTCTKTAATGTAAAAATGACTTGTATACTGTTGTTTAGGGTAGCTCTCATTGTTTTATTTTACTGCGGAGCCCCTAGTCCCGCTCAACATGCCTCAGATAGTTCCTCTGTCCCATCCCCCACACATGCGGAGACCGCACCTAGCTTAACTGGCGCCTCCAGAGATGCAACCTCTCTCATAGTCACTCAATGCCTAGGTTTACCTCCAATGTACTCGCACCCTACCATATCCTTGTCTGTACATTATGCCCTGAATCTATCCTACCACACCCAGACATCTGCTCCTTTTATTCCCTGTTCCTAACGCACTAGACAACCAGGTCTTATAGACTGTAGCCGTACCCTCACCTTACTCCTCCTCTGTTCCTCTGGTGATGTAGAGGTTAACCCAGGCCCTGTGTGTCCCCAGGCGCTCTCGTTTGTTGACTTCTGTAGCCGTAAAAGCCTTGGGTTCGTGCATGTTAACATTAGAAGCCTCCTCCCTAAGTTTGTTTTATTCACTGCTTTAGCACACTCCGCCAACCCTGATGTCCTAGCCGTGTCTGAATCCTGGCTTAGGAAGGCCACCAAAAATTCTGAAATTTCCATCCCCAATTACAACATTTTCCGTCAAGATAGAACTGCTGAAGGGGGCGGAGTTGCAATCTACTGTAGAGATAGCCTGCAGAGTTCTGTCATACTATCCAGGTCTATGCCAAAACGGATCAAACTTCTACTTTTAAAAATCCATCTCTCCAGAAACAAGTCCCTCACTGTCGCCGCTTGTTATAGACCCCCCTCAGCTCCCAGCTGTGCCCTGGACACCATATGTGAATTGATTGCCCCCATCTATCGTCAGAGTTCGTACTGTTAGGTGACCAAAACTGGGATATGCTTAACACCCCGGCCATCCTTCAATCTAAGCTAGATGCCCTCAATTTCACACAAATTATCAAGGAACCTACCAGGTACAAACCCAAATCCGTAAACATGGGCAACCTCATAGATATCATCCTGACCAACTTTCCCTCTAAATACACCTCTGCTGTTTTCAACCAGGATCTCAACGATCACTGCCTCATTGCCTACGTCCGTAATGGGTCTGCGGTCAAACAACCACCCCTCATCACTGTCAAACGCTCCCTAAAACACTTCTGCGAGCAGGCCTTTCTAATCGACCTGGCCCGGGTATCCTGGAAGGATATTGACCTCATCCCGTCAGTAGAGAATGCCTGGTTGTTCTTTACAAGTGCTTTCCTCACCACCAAAAAAATTGAACGAAGAACAGATATAGCCCTTGGTTCACCCCAGACTTGACTGCCCTTGACCAGCACAAAAACATCCTGTGGCGTACTGTATTAGCATCGAATAGCCCCCGCGATATTCAACTTTTCAGGGAAGTCAGGAACCAATATACACAGTCAATTAGGAAAGCAAAGGCTAGCTTTTTCATACAGAAATTTGCATCCTGCAGCACTAATTCCAAAAAGTTTTGAGACACTGTAAAGTCCATGGTGAATAAGAGCACCTCCTCCATGCTGCCCACTGCACTGAGGCTAGGAAACACTGACACCACCAATAAATCCACGATAATCAAGAATTTCAATAAGCAGTTCTCTACGGCTGACCATGCTTTCCACCTGGCTACCCCAACCCCGGCCAACAGCTCTGCATCCCCCACAGCATCTAGCCCAAGCCACCCCCCCGCTTCTCCTTCAACCAAATCCAGACAGCTGATGTTCTGATAGAGCTGCAAAATATGGATCCCTACAAATCTGCTGGGCTAGACAATCTGGACCCTCTCTCCCTAAAATAATCCGCTGCCATTGTTGCAACCCCTATTACTAGTCTGTTCAACCTCTCTTTCGTATCGTCTGAGATTCTTAAAGATTGGAAAGCGGCCGCGGTCATCCCCCTCTTCAAAGGGGGAGACACTCTAGACCCAAACTGTTACAGATCTATATCCATCCTGCTCTGCCTCTCTAAAGTCTTCGAAAGCCAAGTGAACAAACAGATCACCGACCATTTCGAATCCCACCGTATCTTCTCCGCTATGCAATCCGGTTTCCAAGCTGGTCCTGGGTGCACCTCAGCCACGCTCAAGGTCCTAAACGATATCATATCCGGCATCGATAAAAGACACTACTGTGCAGCCATCTTCATCGACCTGGCCAAGGCTTTCGACTCTGTCAATCACCGTATTCTCATCGGCAGACTCAACAGCCTTGGTTTTTCTAATGACTGCCTCGCCTGGTTCACCAACTACTTCTCAGATAGAGTTCAGTGTGTCAAATCGAAGGACCTGTTGTCCGGACCTCTGGCAGTCTCTATGGGGTGCCAGAGTGATTCTTTGATCCACCTCTACACAGACGACYCCATTCTCCATTGATCTGGCCCTTCTTTGGACACTGTGTTAACAAACTTCCAAACAAGCTTCAATGCCATACAACTCTCCTTCCGTGGCCTCCAACTGCTCTTAAATGCTAGTAAAACTAAATGCATGCTCTTCAACCGATCGCTGCCCGCACCCGCCCGCCCGACTGGCATCACTACTCTGGACGGTTCTGACTTAGAATATGTGGACAACTATAAATACCTAGGTGTCTGGCTAGACTGTAAACTCTCCTTCCAGACTCATATTAAGCATCTCCAATCCAAAATTACTAGAGAATCGGCTTCCTATTTGCAACAAAGCCTCCTCACTCATGCTGCCAAACATACCCTCGTAAACTGACATCCTTCCGATCTTGACTTCGGCGATGTCATTTACAAAATAGCCTCAACACTCTACTCAGCAAATTGACCAGTCTATCACAGTGCCATCCGTTTTTTCACCAAAGCCCCATAACTACACACCACCGCGACCTGTATGCTCTCATTGGCTGGTCCTCGCTACATATTTGTCGCAAACCCACTGGCTCCAGGTCATCTATAAGTCTATGCTAGGTAAAGCTCCGCCTTATCTCAGCTCACTGGTCACCATAGCAACACCCACCCGTAGCATGCGCTCCAGCAGGTATATTTCACTGGTCCTCCCTAAAGCCAATACCACCTTTGGCCCCTTCTTACAGTTCTCTGCTGCCAATGACTGGAACGAATTGCAAAAGATCACTGAAGCTGGAGTCTTATATCTCCCTCTCTAACTATAAGCATCAGCTGTCGAGCAGTTTACCGTCGCTGTATCTGTAAATAGCCCATCCAACCAACTACCTACCTCATCCCCATATTTGTTTTAGTTTTCTGCTCTTTTGCACACCAGTATTTCTACTTTCACATCCTCATCTGCACATCTACCACTCCAGCTAAATTGTAATTACTTCGCCATTATGGCCTATTTATTGCCTTCCCTCCTTACTTAATTTGCACACACTGTATACAGATTGTTCTATTGTGTTATTGACTGTATGTTTGTTTATCCCATGTGTAACTCTGTGTTGTTGTTTTTGTCGCACTGTTTTGCTTTATCTTGGCCAGGTCGCAGTTGTAAATGAGAACTTGTTCTCAACTGGCCTACCTGGTTAAATAAAGGTGAAATTTAAAAAATATTGTGTTCCTTGGTGTGACAAACTTCACTAGTGGCACGCAAATAAAAGCAAGGACATGTAATGTTCATGTCGACAACGTCCCATTCAGTCCTGTATGGTTTACATAGGCTCATCTAGACGCTATAGAATAGTTGTTCCCAAGCAGGGGTACTAGGGCCCCTGGGGGTACTTGAGAAGACTCATGAGACCGTAGGCTTACTAGTAAAATTCACATAAGTGGATACTCCGGGCAGAGCTAAATAATTTMRATTTATTTAACCCTTTACCAGGTAAGTTGACTGAGAACAAATTCTAATTTACAGCAACAATTTGGGGAATAGTTACAGGAGAGAGGAAGGGGATGAATGAACCAATTGAAATCTGGTGATAATTAGGTGGCCATGATGTTATGAGGACCAGAATGGGAATTTAGCCAGGACACCAGGGTTAACACTAAAGGTCGACCGATTATGATTTTTCAATGCCGATACCAATACCGATTATTGGAGGACAAAAAAAGCAGATACCGATTAATCGGCCGATTTATTWAAAAAAATATATATATATTATATACACTGCTCAAAAAAATAAAGGGAACACTAAAGTAACACATCCTAGATCTGAATGAATGAAATATTCTTATTAAATACTTTTTTCTTTACATAGTTGAATGTGCTGACAACAAAATCACACAAAAATTGATCAATGGAAAGTCAAATATTTACTCAACCCCATTGGAGGTCTGGATTGCGAGTCACACTCAAAATTAAAGTGGAAACACCACACTACAGCTGATCCAACTTTGATGTAATGTCCTTAAAACAAGTCAAAATGAGGCTCAGTAGTGTGTGTGGCCTTCCACGTGCATGTATTGACCCCCTACAACGCCTGGGCATGCTCCTGAGTGAGTGGCGGATGGTCTCCTGAGGGATCTCCTCCCAGACCTTGACTAAAGCATTCGCCAACTCCTGGACAGTCTGTGGTGCATCGTGGCGTTGGTGGATGGAGCGAGACATGAGTGTCCCAGATGTGCTCAATTGGATTCAGGTCTGGGGAACGGGCAGGCCAGTCCATAGCATCAATGCCTTCCTCTTGCAGGGAATGCTGACACACTTCCAGCCACATGAGGTCTAGCATTGCTTGCATGAGGAGAACCCAGGGCCAACCGCACGGAAGCATATGGTCTCACAAGGGGTCTGAGGATCTCATCTCGGTACCTAATGGGCAGTCAGGGCTTACTCTGGCGAGCACATGGAGGGCTGTGCGCCCCCCAAAGAAATGCCACCCCCACACCATGACTGACCCACGCCAAACGGCGGGGTCTGCGGAGGGATGTTGCAGGCAGCAGAACATTGTCTCCACGGCGTCTCCAGACTCTGTACGTCTGTCATACGTGCTCAGTGTGAACCTGCTTTCATTGTGAAGAGCACAGGGCGCCATGGCGAATTTGCCAATCTTGGTGTTCTCTGGCAAATGCCAAACGTCCTGCACGGTGTTGGGCTGTAAGCACAACCCCCACCTGTGGACGTCGCGGCCCTCATACCACCCTCATGGAGTCTGTTTCTGACCGTTTGAGCAGAAACATGCACATTTGTGGCCTGCTGGAGGTCATTTTGCAGGGCTTCTGGCAGTTGCTCCTCCTGTGCACCCAAAGGGGCGGGCAGGGTAGGCGGTCCTGCTGCTGGGTTGTTGCCCTCCTACGGCCTCCTCCACATCTCCTGATGTACTGGCCTGTCTCCTGGTAGCGCTTCCATGCTCTGGACACTACGCTGACAGACACAGCAAACCTTCTTGCCACAGCTCGCATTGATGTGCCATCCTGGATGAGCTGCACTACCTGAGCCACTTGTGTGGGTTGTAGACTCCGTCTCATACTACCACTAGAGTGAAAACACCGCCAGCATTCAAAAGTGACCAAAACATCAGCCAGGAAGCATAGGAACTGAGAAGTGGTCTGTGGTCACCACCTGCAGAACCACTCCTTTATTGGGGGTGTCTTGCTAATTGCCTAATTTCCACCTGTTGTCTATTCCATTTGCACAACAGCATGTGAAATTTATTGTCAATCAGTGTTGCTTCCTAAGTGGACAGTTTGATTTCACAGAAGTGTGATTGACTTGAAGTTACACTGTGTTGTTTAAGTGTTCCCTTTATTTTTTTGAGCAGTGTATATATATATCATACACACACACACATTTTTGTAATAATGACAATTAGAGGTCGACCGATTATGATTTTTCAACGCCGATACCGATACCGATTATTGGAGGACAAAAAAAGCCGATACCGATTAATCGGKCGATTAATTTATTTAAAAAAATAATAATAATAATGTTTTTATATATATATATATATATCATACACACACATTTTGTAATAATGACAATTGCAACAATACTGAATGAACAATGAACACTTTTATTTTAACTTAATATAATACATAAATACACACACACGCACACAGCTCTGAAGTGACAATGATACTGAAGAGTCTGCTTAGGAGACAAATACTCTCAACTGTTTGAATAAAAATAGAGTTTAAGTTACCTGTGATGAATGTTGAAAACAAAAACTGTCATTTCTATATGCAGGAAATCCTATTTTAATAATGGGCATGGTAAGAATTGACGACCAAAGTGTGAGTCATAATTGCCATGACACCTTCTAGCAAAATCTGAAAAGCGGGTTCCTTCGTTTATTCCATGGGATATTTTTAGATTCACTTAAAATAAGGTCTGTGTTTCGTGTAGGCTTACACCACCTTGCCAATTTTATAACTGTGTAGATATCCATAGGACAAGGTAACTCTGATCAATATTGGCAAAATATAAGCGAAGATCATTTGGATCTTTTGGATTTATGAAAATATGTTGACAAACGTTACCTTATCCTAGTGAGATTTACACAGGTATCAAAACGTCGAGGCGGTTTAAGCCTGCACGAAACACAGACCTTATTTGAAGTAGATCAAGACATTCTCTATGGAAGACATGAACGGTAAAATAACGAAGAAACCCCTTTCAAGTTCCGCCGCAAGTTATTACAGGAATTATAACGCGTCGACTATTTCTTTCTAAACCATATACCTTTGACTAATCCGGAAACTATCACCTCGAAAACAAAACATTTATTCCGTTCCGTATTTTATCTAACGGGTGGCATCCATGAGTCTAAATATTCCTGTTACATTGCACAACCTTCAATGTTATGTATAATTACGTAAAATTCTGGCAAATTAGTTCGCAAAGAGCCAGGCGGCCCAAACTGTTGCATATACCCTGACTCTGCGTGCAATGAACGCAAGAGAAATGACACAATTTCACCTGGTTAATATTGCCTGCTAACCTGGATTTCTTTTAGCTAAATATGCAGGTTTAAAAATATATACTTGTGTATTGATTTTAAGAAAGGCATTGATGTTTATGGTTAAGTACACATTGGAGCAATGACAGTCATTGATTGATTGTTTTTTATAAGATAAGTTTAATGCTAGCTAGCAARTTACCTTAGCTTACTGCATTAGCTGTAAGCTAAGGTAAATTAGTAAGCTAAATTACCTTAGCTTACTGCATGCACAGGCAGGCTCCTCGTGGAGTGCAATGTAATCAGTGTTAGAGCATTGGACTAGTTAACTGTAAGGTTGCAAGATTGGATCCCCCGAGCTGACAAGGTTAAAAATCTGTCGTTCTGCCTCTAGGCCGTCATTGAAAATAAGAATGTGTTCTTAACTGACTTGCCTAGTTAAATAAAGATTAAATAAAGGTGTAGTAAAAAAAATAAAAAAATAAAAAAATCGGCGCCCAAAAACACCGATTTACGATTGTTATGAAAACTTGAAATCGGTCCCGATTAATCAGCCATTCCGATTAATCGGTCGACCTCTAGTTAACACCCCTACTCTTACAATAAGTGCCATGGGATCTTCAGTGACCACAGAGAGTCAGGACAGTTATTTAATTTTCCCATCCGAAAGASAGCACCCTACACAGGGCAATGTCCCCAATCACTGCCCTAGTGCATTGGGATATTTAGAACAGAGGAAAGGGTGCCTCCTACTGGCCGTCCAACACCACCTCCAGCATCATCTGGTCTCCCATCCAGGACCCACCCTGCTTAACTTCAGTGGGATGCAGGGTGGTATACTGCTGGCATGCAGTTGGTYYTACAGTAACCAAAAAATGTTGGGAACCACTGTTACAGAGAAGCAAGGTCAGCAGACCTTCAAGTTGAGTTCAAGACATTCAGTCATGTCTTCTACACTTGATGTGTTGATTATCAGTGTTATACTTGTTTACCATGGCATAAAACTGAGAGGATCATTTTGTATAAGGTCATCTTTTATTACAGAAGTGGTATTTAAAGTTGGAATCGCGACCCATAGTGGGGAACCAAAAATTAAGAGTACCGATTATCTTATGCGACAAAATACAAATGTGATTGAGAAAGATAATTTGAAAAATGTAATTGTATTGAGTGAATGTATGTATTGGTACTCTTAGAGACATGAACATGTAATGAGCTGTAGGTTATCAAAATGTACAGATWTTAAGGTTTTGTCATTAGATTTTGGGTGGGGGCAGTTGACAGAATTTCTGGAGAAATAAATGTAAGTAAATAGGGTCTGAATACCACTGTATTACAGGGATAGAATGGATGAAATTAGGCAGATTCAGTTAGACCTCTGGAGTTTGACACACACGCACACACGCACACACACACACACACACACCACACACACACACACACACACACACACACACACACACACACACACACACACACCCCCACACACACACACATTATAGATTGTAATGTATCAGCCACCCTTATCACACCAACATGATTAATTTTGTCAGAATGTTATCTAGAGAGAGAGAGATGCATCAATACGTTGTTTTCCAGAAACAATTAATATCGGGAATCAGGACCCCATGGTTCACAAATCAATACAGATTAATAAGAGAATAATAGAGGGGATTTTGCTGAACACACGGGACTGTCCTCCTCCTCCTAACATGTTGCACTGTGTTTGATAGAGCGATGATACTAGAGGCTTACCATTCAGTTATGGATTTAATCCCCTGGGCACTAGGAGCTTAAGAAAGTGATAGGGGCCGTACGGTATGCGTAGGGATGGCATGAGCGATGGTGTCTGCCAACTAATTTATCACTAGACTCCCTCAGTCAGAGAGGGGAGATCGGATTACAGAGGTTTCCATGGGCTCAACAATGGCCGGCTAAAAATACACTCACCAGAGGGTTTTCCGCACGCACGCACGCACGCACGCACGCACACACGCACACACACACACACACACACACACACACACATGCCCAGAACAGAGATACAGGCAGAGACGCACATATTAGGGATTGAATGTGGTCATAGGACAATCACAGGACAGACACAGGACTCTTCGGGAACCAAAGATGAGAAATGTTGTCAGATAAGCCAGGGGAAGTGCATCAGATGTCCACACCTGGCCCTGGGGACTGGGTGGAGAGATTTAACCTTTATTTAACTAGGCAAGTCAGTAAAGAACAAATTATTATTTACAATGACGCCCTACCGGGGAACAGTGGGTTAACTGCCTTGTTCAGGGGCAGAACGACAGTGAATGAAGGGCACTGGGAACCAGAGGAAAACCCACACACACTCATCCTCTTGTAAGAGCTAATTTTGGCTGTTTATAGTAAATGTGTAGAAATTATAGTGGTGTTTCAGTATGTGTGTATGGGAGAGAGAGGGGGAGAGAGAGAGAGAGAAGTGGGAGGTACAGGAGCCCCCCACTGAGCACTAAACAACTTCAAAAAGTTATTTACAGCTCAGTCCATCAACAAATGGCAGGTGCAGCATCCTCACAAACAGGCCATTTGGCTTTCCTCTCCAGCTAGTGCTCTGTGGCCTCCGTACCTCTCACAGACCATAGACCAAGACACAGACACACACACACACACACACACATACACACCACACACACACAACACACACACACACACACACACACACCACACACACACAACACAACACACAACACACACACACACACACACACACACACACACACACACACTGCACTTGCACCTGCTGTAGGCCACCCACTCACATGTACAGTATGTCACATGTATGTCACATCATCAAATAACATTTTAGTGGTCGCCGTGACGCGTACACATATTTTGCAGATGTTATAGTGGGTGTAGCGAAACACTTACGTTCCTAGCTTCAACAGTGCAGTAATACCTAACAATACAAAGCAATACACACAAATCCAAAAAAGAAAAATAATGGAATTAAGAAATGTAGAAATATTAGAACAAGCAATGTCAGAGTCCGGAATATAAATATACACCACATGACCAAAAGTATGTGAACACCTGCTCGTCGAACATGTAGAACCATTTTTGGGTCCAGATATAACCCTTTTGGGTTCCATGTAGAACCCTCTGTAGAAAGGGTGCTACATGGAACCCAAAATATTTCTACCTAGAACCAAAAAGGGTTCTTCAAAGGGTTCTCCTATGGGGACAGGCAATGAACACTTTTAGGTTCTAGATAGCACCTTTTTGTGTATATTAACAGTTGGTAGCTGTCTTGGTCTTTTATTTAGTCCTTAATATAATCTGTTGAAAAATATTGAATGTCAGTCTATATTGATCAAGATACTTTAGACATTGACCTAGACATGGACCAAGACAGATTTAGATTTTTGTTTCCAAAAGCATCGCTATGACATATATTTACGAGCAGACCAGTTCTCATGTTCTCACATTCTTTCCTCCCTCTTTGATGTTTATCACATCTTCCTTGCATTCTATATGTCCTTGTCCCGCACACACTCATATAGTTACAGTGAAGAACATGTCGTCTTGCGTGTAAGGTGGTGGTATAATGAGGCTAGACGGGTCCTCAAGTCCCGGGTGTTGCATGACAGGACATGAGGTTAGAGGTCTAAGGTCAGAGGGTCAACAGCAGCTCCAGATGGTACGTTTCCACTTTGGGAAGGAGATGGTGGCGGGCCACACATTGTGATGACAAACATGGACCGAAATGTAACCCCGAACATAACCACCATGGGGGGGGGGGGTGGGGGGGGTTAGTGTTTTGTTACCTAGAGCTGACACTTGCCCCACAGTTATACACAACACACAGAGTCATGGCCAAGCCAGAACGTACGTCTCTGACCGAAACATCCACAATAAATGTGCAGAAGTAGTTTCTGGGGCTGTTGCTATGTTGTTTACRTTAAGGCACAGCTCTGTGATAAACCACTAAAGTGTCTGGTTTTCAGATGTTCATTCTAAACCCCAGCTAAACTAAACCACACCATATTGTTTTCTACAATTAAGTCAACTTTGGGGCTGGAATTTCCTGCACCACAAATGAGAGAATAATGATTATGTGCGTGTTAACATTTCACTTCTGAATGACAGAAAACTGACCACCAGTTTATGTCATTAGGGTAAACATTTTACCCATTAGGAGTACGATATGAGTGAAATGTTAGTAGTATGATATGAGTGAAATATTTCTCCCTATAGCAAAATTATTGTGACCCATATCCAGCGCACATATACAAGGTTACCCACAAGGCCCAGTTACCACTTGTAATTAAGGTCCAAAAGCAGGCCAGCTCTGGTTGCCATACCTAAACCATATCTTTACCCCAAGGCTCGACCTTGCTATGGGCCCCATTAATCTGCTGTCTGTGTGGAATGGAATGGATGCGGTCAGGGATMACCTTATTTTACAGCTGTAAGTAATATCCAACTAATTTTTAAATTAGTTCACAGAACAAATAACATAGCAAACAAGATTTGATCTGTAGTTTAGGCTAGCCTATCAAAAACAATGGACAAAGTCAGTACATCGATCCCCATTCAAATGATGAGCAACAAAAAAGTGTGAACTCCTTTTACCTTTGTGTGGTTCCACTGGCTCGAACATGTTTTTCCACTGGCTCTGTTGGTTGTAGTATGGTTCTTACATCACCAGAGGGTGTGAATTTGATTGCCGCATGGGCCACATATACTGAATTATCTGTAAGACACAATGTATAAAATGTACAGTATCTGACCACAAAGGTCAACATTCCATTTACCGCTAGCTACCACTATTTGCACTCCTGTAAAATCTCATACTATCAGGAATCAAGGTAAGACCCAGATGCAGACACGTTGAAAAAACAATTGTTTAATAGTCCAAGGGGCAGGCAAGAGACAGGTCAAGGCAGACAGAGGTCAATAATCCAGAGAAGGGGCAAGGGTACAGGTCGGCAGGCAGGTGGGTACAGAGACAGGACAGGCGAGCGTCAAAACCAAGAGGGCGAGAAAAAGAGAGCCTGGGCAAAAACAGGAGCTGACAGGACAAACGCTGGTAAGCTTGACAAACAAGACGAACTGGCAACAGACAAACAGAGAACACAGGTATAAATACACAGGGGATATGGGCGACACTTGGAGGGGGGTGGAGACAAGCACAAAGACAGGTGAAACAGATCAGGGCGTGACACATACTGGATAAGGTCTTTCAAAATGACAAGATGCCAAGTGTATTCTACATAAGTGTATACTGCTTTATGTAAACATTAGCTGTATCCATAATGAAAGCAGAGATAGGCAGGTAGCCTAGTGGTTAAGAGCATTGGGCCAGTAACTGAACGTTTGCTGGTTGAAATCCCTGAGCAGACTAGGTAAAAAAATATGTTGATATACCCTTGAGCAAGGCACTTAACCCTAATTGCTCCTGTAAGTCGCTCTGGATAAGAGTGTCGGCTAAATGACTAAAATGTAGATAGCATACTGTATACTCCCCAGGTTTCATGCCCACTGGTCTCTGAAGTGGGATTACACCCAAGTCTGTCCACTAACTGTACCCATCAGGGTGTGGGCATGACTGGCTTTTTAAATGGTAATACATGTCTCAATGTCTCACCCTCTTTTCTCCTGTTGACCCCATTTCCACTCCTGCTGCCAACATCAAAATCCAGATGACTGGACTGTGGTCTGAGATTGGGTATCCGGAGGGGTATTGGCTGAACACGGCTGCAATTCTCCTGGGCTGTGGGCTGAGAGGCAAAGGATAGCCTCTGCTGATCATGAGTGCTGTGCCATCGTTAACACCTTGTGCGACAAAACACATTTACAAGTACAAGATGGTGAATTAGATCAAGAGCAAGTTTGGTGCACCTCTCCCCCTCTCCCATTGGCAGACCAATCTCAAAAAGCACCACAGTGGTAATAGCAAGTCTTGATTACAGCAACATATTGCATTGATCATCTCGCCCTATAGTAGTAGTGGATGGAGTGAGTTATCTCCATTGTCCATACAATTTAAAACACTTTGTGAACTTGTGAAAAGCTTAGAACAATATCTATTATTGCAATCAAAGATGAGTTGCTAAATCTAACAAGCTGAATATGTGCTCAGGTGACTTGGGTCTCCCTACTGTATTTGCTGGCATATCCTACAGCATAGCCATGCCATACTATATTTAATAGAGTATGTGGTTTATACAGCCCAATAACAAAGCAACTCAAAGGGGAACAACCAAAATTCATATTGTAAGGTGTTGCTATTTGTGAGTGGATTGGTTGGTATAGTGTTGCTATTTGTGAATTGATTGGTTGGTATAAGCTATTTTGAGCATTCATATAATGTAATTAGACAACATTATGGAAAAGACACAGACTCCCACACAGTTATTACGTCATGTGCCCCTGCGTGGCACAGAGCATGAAAGTTCCCCTTCCATCAATCTTATCTAGAAACTATGCAAGTGGTTTAACCGAAAGGAACGAACTGCTTCCTGTTATGATGTCATGAAAATCAAACCAATGGTGTAAAACTTCGGCTGCAGAAGAGCCTGTAGACTAGAGGAAATAGTTTTGACATCATCTTATGTGGTTTAACCACTGATTTATTTGGAGATAACAGAAAACTCAGAATCTGGTGATAGTTTTTACTACACACACCATCATAAAAGTATGTGTAGTAAAAATTGTCTGTGAAATAGTATCATGACATTTAAGAAAAATGGCAACAAATGTTTTATTTTGAAATGTTCTTTTAATATTAAATACTTTTTCTTCCTCTGAATATATATGTATGTACCACATTACGAAAACTCACAAATATAAAGTATTTATGTTATAAGTATACACACGTCACAAACAAACATAGAACATTTTTGTATAAATCTGTATACTGTGTTAGAACGCTGAAGTGCTCTTAGCTGCTCGTCCCTTTTGTCACATTTCACTGTATAATGACTTAAGAAATCACTTGAAGTTCATTTCAAGAACAAAATAAAAATAACTACATTTTATAAAACTGCACACACTCCTCCTGAAGGAGCGTGTGTAAGGCAACCCTTACAGTAGCAGATGTTTATAGATTCACACAGTTAAGGATAAGGATAGTAAGCTATAGAGCATTAAGGGACACGTTTGAGTGGATCCATGTTACAGCTATAGTGTGAAACTTAATACTCTCCCACATTCAAAAAATGAAATTTATTCTATGATTTTTATCCTTAGACTATTCTTAGGCTATTCCAAACCATGAGATTCCTAACCTCCGTTTTCAAGTAACTCTTGGTATGCACATTTTCATTTCAGCCAATCAAACTTCACCAAGTCTGTTTGAATGTTTTGTCATCTGGTTGTTGCTGACAAATTAATAGATTTACAGAGTTTCTATCAGTGAGATGGTTGAAATGAAAACCTGAATACACAGGAGTTCTTCAACTTTTTTAAAGGCACATTTTAAACATTGTAATTCTGCTGGCATTTTTCTCTTTTTAAGGACTCATTCCTATAAAGTTTTAAGGGGAAAAAAATAGTTTCAGTGAAATGATTCTCCTGCCATTACAAAACCGCAATACTTGTTGCATTGTGGCATGAGTAAAATTTATGACACCTTTTAAAAGGTCCAATGCAGCCATTTTAACTCAATATCAAATCATTTCTGGGTTACAATTAAGTAAGTACCTTACTGTGATTTTTTCAATTACAATGGTAAAAAAATAAACAAAAATAGCTTCTTAGCAAAAAGCAATTTCTCTAGCAAGAATTTTGGGTGGGGAGGGGAAAACTGAAAACTAGCTGTTATTGGCAGAAAGGTTTAGAACTCTTTCTTATTGGTCTATTAACTAATTTACCACCTGGTGATGTCACCAGGCAGTCCAAAACTCCATCCCACCAAAACAAGCTGAAATTTCAGGCAGCTCTTACACTAAAAGGGCATTATCATAATTTTAACAATTTCACAGTATTATTCCATTCTCATAGTGTGAAAATATAAATATAAACACAGGAAATCACATTTTTGACTGCACTGGGCCTTTAAAGTACATTAAGGCTTTATGGTTGATGAGCTGTAAATGTCACAACAATAGCCAGCTGTCACTGCAGACAGATAGACAGCTACCCTTTGGTCCGACCT
The DNA here is from genome assembly GCF_002910315.2 of Salvelinus sp. IW2-2015. NCBI lineage: Eukaryota > Metazoa > Chordata > Actinopteri > Salmoniformes > Salmonidae > Salvelinus > Salvelinus sp. IW2-2015. The sequence continues at coordinate 33,344,859 of NC_036851.1, read as the reverse complement.
TCTATAGGTGTAAATGTGTGGTATCAGGACTACAAATGGCTATTATTATTATTATGGTTTCACTGAAAATGCTCGCTTTGAAATGTAGGACGCAACAGTTGTTTTTGAGAAAGGCTAGTGGACTGGAGACTACAGTGTTTGACACTGTTGGCCTCCCTATGTGTCAACTTTGAACAGCTACTAAATTAAGTTGTGTTGGGATTTGGAAACTCAATAGGATTTTTGAGAACTTAGGTTTAAGTGGGTGTTCAGGTGTGAACATGCCTGCTTTTCCCCCTCAGAGCTGTACATACACACCAACTGTCTCTCAATATTTTGCAGCGTGCAAAAACACAAACGTACACATTTTGCATAGCGATAAAGCCACTCTACAAAGTCACACTTACAAAAGAGACCAAAAACTAGAAATGTTATCTCATGTCTTCCTCTCTCTTGTTGAAGGAATTGTCCAGGATAATTCCACAGATTGGAAAATAAACATCCAATTCTGTCACCCACAGGTTTTTGTTATTAAACTAAATGTGAGAAAAATACAGTCTAAGTCCTCACTTTTAGACACTGGACCAGAGGCAGAATCAGACACTTTTCATCAAGTCAGTGCACTGGAAAGGGGTGATTCCACTTCAGTAGGAGGGGGGGGGGGGGGGGGAGTGCCTCCTATCCACATTCAACACTCAGAAGTCCCAAATGTAATGGACACAGACAACGGCCCCCTATTCACCTCCTCAGTTTATCATATGTTTGTCCCCTCAGCATCATCACTTAATCATTCCTCTTCATCTTTTCAGAAAGGTAAGGTATCCATGAAGATTTTGTCTACGATGGTGGTGGGGGGACCAGGTCCTCCAGCTTCAGGTAGAAGATGCGCTGCAGGCCCTGGGTGCAGAGGGTGCGCAGCTCGGGGAGCTTCCCCAGTAGTCGGGACAGGAAGTTGGGCTGGGCCGCCCCGCGTCGGAGCCACTGCCGGTCACGTGGTCCCTCAGACAGGTTATGAGGCGGTTCTGGAACTCCTCCACCGTTTGGGCTCTTTAAGGCCATGGCGATCTGAGGAGAAACAACAAGGAAAACCTCTTGATCAGACACATTAATAAATGTGCTTGTGACAGGCTAATACCACAAGCATATAGTATGAGTGTTTCAGTTGAGTAACCAGAACTTACCAGACTTATTGCTTTCAACTCCTAGTGGAGCGAGAAGCTGTATAGTGAAATTGTATGTGTCTGTCTTTGTATGTGGTCTGTCTGTCTGTCTGTCTGTCTGTCTGTCTGTCTGTCTGTCTGTCTGTCTGTCTGTCTGTCTGTCTGTCTGTCTGTCTGTCTGTCTGTCTGTCTTCGTGTGTTTGCATGCGAATGTGTTTCACCTGTGATGATGACGAGTGCTGCGAGGCAGGCGAATGAGGACACGTCCAGATTCATGCGGTGGAGGCTCTGGGAGAAGTCCATGATGGAGTCGATCCAGTCGCCAAAGCCCCTCACACACTGCATACGGTGAAGTACCACACCATTGCAGAAGATCAGCTTGTTCTTCTCAGGACTCGACCTAGAGACAGAACAGCCTTAACATATATTGCAGAAACATTGGGTGCACATTTGTGTTTTTTAAGGAACTATACAGTAAATTTGTGCATCCCAAATGGCAGTCTATTCCCTATTAAGTGCATCACTTTTGAACAGGGCCCAAAGGAAATAGGGTGCCATTTGGGATGCAGACAATGTTTACAGTGGTAATTATACCGGTATGCTAGCCGGAGGATGAAGAGTTCCACGAAAGCAGATTCCAGGAGCAGCTCCTGGTCTTCTGGGCAGAAGGCGGTGAATCCTGGGATGGTCTCGGCCCATTTCCGCAGCACATCCATGGTGCCTGTCAGCAGGTCGTAGAACTGCTGGATGTCGTTGGCATCCTCTTTATCTGATAGGCTGGCCACTGTCTCATGGTACTGAGGAGTGGAAAGAGGAAAGAAAAGGATGACACTGCCTCTGATGTCCATCTCGTCATAACATATAGTGTGAAATGTGATCGAGATCACTTCAATCAAAGAAGATGAATTACATAATAACGATATTAAAGCAAGAAGCTTAACTTGAGCAATTCTGAGAGAGATTCAACAGCAAAGACGAGATACTGCAGGCACTTAACATACAACCAATAATATGCTGTTCCATGAGTCACATGACAAGGTCTGGAGGTCTTACCTTGGAGTAGTCCAGTTTTCCGATGGCAGGGTTGGAGTCTATGTGAGCCCTGACAAGAGAGGTGATGATGTTGATGGGTGGTGTGGTGGACGCTGACTCTGGTACAGTCTTGGGTTTAGAGGGCAGACGACCCCTGCGACCTTTCAGGCTGTCTGTGCGGACGACTGTAAGTGAGAGAGAGAAATAACAACAAATACTCTCACTGACTGTACGTGTCTGAGATTCTCATATGACTGTCACCGCAAGCCTCCGTTTCGCTAAACAATTGCTATATCCATTTCAGTTTCTCTTTTTCTACGAGTGGGCACTGTAAAGCTTCAGTTTAGCATTTCTGTCATTATTAGCTTGGGTTTCACATGACTGTCAGTTCGACCTTGGGTTTCACATCAAATATAATAGTCACTGAAGGKTTTAAGGGGGTGTAACATGGCATTACCTTCTTTCACCATTCCCACCACAAGGCACTTCTGGAAACGGCAGAATTGGCACCGGTTCCTCCGCCGCTTGTCTACTGGACAGTCTTTGTTGGCTAGGCACACGTATTTAGCATTCTTCTGTACAGTTCGCTGCAAGAAGTGAAAATAAAAACAAAGAACAGTGTGATTATTTTCCTGCACATTTCTCAATGTTCCCCTTTCTCTTTTATAATCACACTTCTACTGGAACTGGAGCCAAGTTAATGTATGAATAGGTTATTATGTGTAACTGAATTATAYAAAATTCCTATGCAGCCAGCCTGCGAAATAATAATAATATAAGTACTGTGAAGCTTCCTACCTTAAAGAAGCCCTTGCAGCCCTCACAGGTGCGGACGCCATAGTGCTGACAGGAGGCGTTGTCCCCACACACCGCACAGCGACCCTCGTTGGCCCCGGGGCTGCTGATCTTAGGGGACAACATAGGCCCCTCCATGAGCCCGGGGCTGTCCAGGGACACCAGGTCCAGGGATAAGGGGGTGTAATGGAGAGGGGAGGCGTGCTGCTGTGAGGGCTGGAAGAAAGGGTCCTCCTCACCTTGCTGGGGGCCCTGATGCTGCCCCAGGGGGGAGTGCTGCTCKACCGGGGGGGTGAAGGTGAAGAAGGAGGGTTGCTGAGCTAGGCCTGACTTATCAGCCATCCAGCACCCAGGGCCTGGGGAGTAGGGGCTGAAGGGGGAGTCCCAGGCCGAGCCAGGCTGGCTCTGGAAGCCCGGGGTGGGTGGGGAGGCGGTGGCCGACGCAGGGCTGCCATAGTAATCGGAGCCGCAGGAGGACAGCGTCTCGTCAAGGTAGCTGAGGGCAAAGGAGCCTGGGTAGCAGCCGTACACCTGGAGGTCGTCCAGTTTGAAGGATGAGTGCTGAGCCTGAGGGCTGGAGCTGCCGCCGGCCGCGGGGCCGGAGGGGGCATTGGAGGCGGTGATCTGGCAGGAGTAGGCGTCAAACTCGCCCACGTAGCCGCTGCCCACCAGGGTGTTGATGCTGGGGAGGGAGGAGGCGGTGAGCTGGTCCCGCTGGGCACCGATGTCCATGGCTGGCTTAGCACTGAGGTCAGGGTTCAGGAACTCAGAGATAAAGTAGTTGTTGTCGTAGGGCACAGTTCCATACTGAGTTTGAACACAGGGCATTGCTAAAAAATAAATAAAACAATATTTAAGAAAAATATTCTGAAGCCAAATAGTTGCATTCTGTAGTCGTTGTTCTTAATTGTTGTTCACTATCAAAACCTGAGGCCAACATAACTGCTGAAATTATGAAATAATTGAAATGGTGCCATTTATGTTGAGTAATGTAGCATGAGTAGACCCTATAGGCCCACCTGCCGTACGCTCCAAGTTCACCATCACTCCAGCCAAACCAGGTGCAATAATCTGTAAACAACTCTACAACCATCATCTGCAAGCCTCCTTACTAATCACTTAAGTCAACAACACTAAAGAAACTTAACCCGTCTTAGGGATCCCTTTTTAACACCTCTCCAACAGCGCATTCTGACATCATCCCATACAGAAACAGTTCCATTTCCCCCCTCTCCTCACACTGCCACAGCTTTAGGCCTCTTGGTACCCCTTTGGTGATTCTGAGAAAGCCTGGAAAGCCGGCTGACTGGCTGATGGGGAGATAGTCTTGCCGAAGGATATTGGTTACTGGCTTTGAATGCTTTGAAACCCACCCCTTCAGTTATGAACAGGGCAACCCTCCTACCCAAGGTCTGGGGATTGGGTTCCACGGTGGGCTAAATGCCAGCTGAAGAGGGGAAGGTGACAGGCCTGGCAGAGCGGAGGGCTGTGGCGAGCTGCTAAGGTGTCTTTAGCAGCTGGACATGTCTATGTGATTCATGTCTACCTCTCAGAACTGTCCATATCAGAACAATATCGGATCTGGAGGATTTTTCACTAATCTGTAGCTATAATCATCTGATCTAATTCATATCTTAATTATTGTCTTAATTCAATTTCAGTTAAAATCGCAATGAAGGCTGTTGGTCAGTCAAAGCTTTGAATATCTCAAGATATTCTGGCATGACTAAAAGCAATATAAAATAAACAATTATCCTAAATACTTGAATTTATGTGCAATCACTGCTTTTTCCTGTTTATACACTACATGACCAAAAGTATGTGGACACCTGCTTGTCGAACATCTCATTACAAAAGCATGGGCATTAATATGGAGTTGGTCCCCCCTTTGCTGCTATAACAGCCTCCACTCTTCTGGAAAGGCTTTCCACTAGATGTTGGAACATTGCTGTGGGGACTTGCTTCCATTCAGCCACAAGAACATTAGTGAGGTCAGGCTCTGACGTTGTGCGATTAGGCCTGGCTCGCAGTCTGCATTCCAATTCATCCCAAAGGTGTTTGATGGGGTTGAGGTCAGGGCTCMGTTAGCAACGGTGTGGCTGAAATAGCCAAATCCACTAATTTGAAGGGATGTCCATATACTTTTGTATATATAGTGTATCATCACCAACAACATGTCTGGGTGTAAGCTATTCTGCCCCTAAACAGTGACTTGTGTTTTTACCTCTTAGCATGTGCTTTGGTGAGAGAAACTATACACTTGTTGCACACAAACTAAAGTAAGAAACATCCTTGACCTATAAAAAGGGTGCTTACATCAAAAGGTCACAAGTTAACCTCTGAACCCCATGTGTAACACGCACGCAGAGGATATGTGTGCATCTGATAAGATGAGGACAAGACAGACAACAGTGAGACATCCGATACCGCCACTGCCTCCTCTTGAACACCCAGTAAAACTACTGGCCACATCGCCACCTGTCTGATCTTTGTCATTAGTAGTTGATAACAATAACAAAGTTGATAACAATGTGATGCATCAGCCTATTTATTTCATATAATAAAATAATACACATGGATTAAGTTTTTAATATCTGACCATGAAGAGCAAATATTACAAAACTATAAATAGTCTACCACTCATATTCTCAACCATTCTCAACTATTTCAGACCATCAATACACCCCTATTGGCCCCATATAGGCCCCATATAAAAGGCCCTATTAAATAGCACTGTTAAACAGCATAGTCTACAGGTAGGCTTTGAAACGTGCGAGGCAAAAATCAGTCAATGATAGAGAACTGGGGGACCAACACATCGTCAATTCACAAGCGTGATAGCGATCAATGTTGAATGCAGTCAAGTCTACAATGATATCCAAGACATCTATCATTTGGTCTGACATGTTATTAAGTTATTATTTGATTAACAGTTTTAAGCAGCTGTAGCCTATTCGAATGGTATAGCATCTACACATTGCCTTTTCTGTATATGTCATTCGAAAATAGAAAGAGACTAGGCTACTTTATCACATGATCAAGAAAACAAATTTACAGTCATTGTAAGTAGGCTAAAATGCCACAAATCATTCAATAAGTAAGCTCTTTAGGAGGGTAAAGTTTTCTAAGATTAAAAAAAGCACCCTTGCCCATCGGATCCATAACAAAACAGTAATACCACAAGCATTAATGCAAAATAATAAGAAATACATTTTACTAACCTGATCTATAAATCCTCTAAATTCCTTAGACAGATTTTCATTTATTCCGAGTGATGGAGAAGCATCAAGTGTATTAAACCTCTGTCTACAGTTCAGAAAGGGAATGAAATCTCCAGACTTCGGGTAGAGCGTAATATATACAGTCACTTTTATTTTGCCGTTACGTCGGGTGAACCCGGCTCTAGGCGTGTCTTTCCGCAAAAATGGCAAAGGGGGCGGTGATTTTTCCGGGTCAGGAGCCAATGGCATCGTTCTCACACAGACGTCCTTATACTCTGACGCACACTCGGGATTCCATTGACGCAAGCGACGGCGGAACGTTTGATCTAAATTTAGACCTGGTTACACGCGTAGAGCTATAACTGCCTGGAATAGGCCAAAAATAAACGTCAGATGATTACATTTTATTGCTTAAAGCAAAGTTTATAACTGCCAAATGAGCGACAGAGATAACGTAATTAATGGTTTGTCATAGGGAAGTCCTTGTAAAGACTATATGCTGGGTCGTTTTGTTTAAGTCTATTTAAATAGCATAGGCCTAACTATAGGCTATTCAAATGGTACACAATGTAGCCTATATATAGGCTAATATGGGCTAATATGTCTAGTCTAACATACCATTTGTAAACAGTGACATTTGCAAACAGGGATGTAAATTGAGGGAGTTTATATACACCATTGCTCAGTTAGGTTTAATTCACTGGCTTTAAGGTCTAGCTGTAGGCCTATCTTCTAAGTAAAATTTTAACAATTGAGTAATTACAATACTTGATAAACTGTACTTACAGGAATAATTACACAGTAAAAATGGGCACTGTATGTAAAGTGTAAACRTTATTAATGACATAACACATTAATAACATATTGCATACGCACTGTATATAGCCTCGCTATTGTTATTTTACTGCTGCTCTTTAATTATTTGTTACTTCTTATTCATATTTCTTTAAAGGTATATTTGATTTATTTTATATTTTTTGAACCGCATTGTGGTTTAGGATTTGTAAGTAAGCATTTCACTACAAGGTGTATTCGGCGCATGTGACAAATACAATTTGATTTGATATTGTATGAAGGCCTTTTTATTAATCAGCTGGACTATATAATTACACTAGCCTACATTCTAGGAGGCCTGTGCTCCAATTCTCCACCCTTTTCCCAAAATTGAGCATTTGTGCACTCCACGACATGGATTTAAAAGTATAGGATTGGTGTAACAGTCCATGCTTATAACAATCTTATGCTTTTAAATCTAAGTGCACACTTCAGGGAAGAGGGTGGAGAATTGGGATGCAGAGTAGGTGCAGCTCGACAAGTTGTAGTATGCATGGGTGTGTTGAGGGTGTGTGTACGTGAGAAAAGCCAAGCCCTGCTTGAAGCGTAACAAGCGGGTAACATCTGCACGTGGCTGCATCAAGGTATTATTATTACAATGCCAACAAGATCAGACAGGTGTATCCCTACAGCCCTAAATGCAGGGCAGTAAAACAACTGTAAAGGTGTTGGCACCTTCTCGACAGGTAAATGCTCAGAATTCAGGGACTGAATACCCAGCTCAATTCATGGAGGGCCGAGTGCCTGCGGGTTTTTGCTCCTCCCTTGATTGATCAATGAAGGTAATTGATTAGTAAGGAACTCCCTCACCTGGATGACTAATTTATTAAAAAAATAACAAAACCAGCAGGCACTCGGCCCTCCAGGAATTGATTTTGACACCCCTCGTATAGCCTTCATTTTTGCCATCTCCACTTCCTCTGGGGAAGTTTCCACAGAAACGTATATTTACTGCAAGTTTTGATCATTCTGGCAGCAGAGTACCGCTCGGGAGTGGTAGGTGCAGCTCTAGGATCAGTTTCCCCTCCCTCAATCGTAACCCTGAACATTAGTGGGGAAAAAGTGACCCCAAATTAGGGTCTACGGGCAACTTCATCCTATACCAGCAGAGTACCTAGCAAATTTAGTTGAGTCAGAAAGTGTAATGTGTGTCAGTCAACAATATGGGACAGTATGACAATTTACTACTCTATTCAACAACAAGGACCGGTTTCTCAGACAAAGATGAAGCCTAGTTCATGCCTAAAAAACACAAACAAGCATGCGTGTGTGTGTGTGTTCATGTGTGTGTGACTCCAGACTTCCTCATTCACTCTCATTGGGGTCATACTGCAAAGTATTGTATCTTAGTATGAAGATGGTAATGTTGCTAAAAATATCAGAGAACAACCCTTACTTATACAAAAGGCCCAGTCTTACACCTGTACCCTTGCAGTAAATGTGAGCACCTGCACTTTACTGTCTATGTCTGCACTCTGCTCTCTTTCCAGTCCCAGTGCAGGCAGGCCAGGGCCACAGTGCAATGACATGACTCATATCTCCAAATTCCTCCCTTGACTTTGAATCCATCCCAATCCCAACACACAGTATGTACAGTAAAACATGCTATACTGTAGAGTCAATATTCATCCATCTGGTGCACCATATTCTGGAAACTTGGGGAAAGAAACTGTTCACCAACCACCTGGGGAGAGAGTGGGAGGGGGGGAAACCCCAGCAGTAGTCTAACCTAACTAACGTCTCAGTGTAATAGAGGCTATAGACATGGTGGAAAGATATACTGTATGATATGATATCCTATAATGCCATCCAGTCTCTCAGAGTACAATATATTTTCATCTTCTATACTTAGAGCATAGACAACAGATCTAGACCCATTGTCCCTGTAGATTTCACTCCAGAAAACACTCTGACATGTAAGCTGCAAATCACTCACCAATGATAACAAAACACCATGTGGCCAGTAAAACTGTCTATACTGATCCCCTGTAGTTGAAGATAATTATAATTTCCCATTGCAGAACATTGACTTGAATGGGAAAGTTTGATCTAGTAATTCTACTTCTATGGTTGAATATAGCAGTTGGCACAACCTGGATCCTTGAAGGTAGAGGTATGTCCCAATAATATCTCCTTTCTCCTGAAGTGTGCACTCGTTCACTATTTATCATCAATTTTAAAGCACTGAATTGGAGGAGGGCTAGTGGGAGTTTCCACCATGTTTCTTATAACACTAATTTTCTTTAAAATCAGTGAAGGGAATTGAACAAGTGCACACTTTAGGAGGAAGGACAGATTATTGGGACGTAGCCAGAGTGTCTGCTGATCATTACACATGACATGTGTATATACACACCCGGTTTTCTAAGAGTAGATAAGAAAAACATTCACCATGTAGGTCAGATGACTCCCTCTCTCCAAAAGATTGACTCTCTCAAGTGTAAAGCAGAGCTACAACCAAACCCCAACACGCCCACCCTCGGGATCAGACACTTCAGTTCCCACCATCCATCCACAGCGCCCAGCTGCCATCTGACATTTGTCAGCAGCCATACAAGCACAGGCCTGCGGACAAGCACAGACACCACTTAAGTAGTTGCCTCCTCACTACCACACAACAGCAAGAAATCACTAACTGCCACTCGCACCCTCTGAGGGGGTCTTTGGGCATGCTGTAAGTAATGTCTAATATATTTTTAAAAAGCAGGCTAGGTGAACCCACACAGAGAAACGGTGGCGTTAAGAATAACCAGGATGGGTTTCCTCTTCCCTGCCTAGGGGATAGAAGAGCGTCTGGAGCGTCAGGACTGGCCTGGTCACAAGTCAGCTGCTTTATCCCCAAAAGGAGCCCCACCCCACACAGGCATCCTTGTGGTGATAGGCAGCGCTCCCTTTGCCGTGTTCATGAGGTAAGGCTTTGAGATAGTGGCCGTACCTGTGGAGTTAAGATTATCTGTGGTGTGGAGTTAAGATCTTGGCTGGGGAGTGAAATGGAGCAGTGTCTGACACCTCTCAGGCAACAGCAGCTGCCTATATAGTCACCATACCTCCCTGGCACGCGTGCACATGCACAGGCACACACACATCTCCCTTCCCCCATGCTCTGTACATGCAGTCACATCACAGCTAAGTTTTGAAGATCCAGCAGGCATCCCACATGACATACTTTGAAGAAACGGATTGATGATTACACTGTCACTCAGTAACAACACACATTTTACACTTGCTTCTTGCTGGACATTTTCTTATTTTTCTCACTGTGTTTATGAAGCCCAAAATTGTTCCTACATACAGAACTAGTATCTATTAAACATGAACAGGAAACAATGGCTATTGCATAGGGAAATATCAACCAACCCCTTGAAGTGTACAAAATCTATTAAACAATTATTTGTTTCTTTATTTCAGATTCCCTCAAAACACTTTTTCCCCAATCATGCACCATGTAGTTGCTAATCAACCATAGACTCAATTTAGTAGACTTTATTCAATTTCAGACATAATTAAGTTGATCAACACATACACCTAATCTTAGATTTACAATGTTATCAATTCCAGGCATAGCCTTCTATTTATTTATTTTCACCTTTATTTATCCAGGAAGTCCCATTGAGGCCAGGAAACCTCTTCATAGGGGAGACCTGTTGTTGTGCTTACAGAGTGCTCAACATGAGAAGCCCACAGGGAACGATCAGGTACTGGTCGATGACGTTGAAAATAAAAAACTGATGACCCGATCTGAACAGTCTCCAACCTACTGGATCTTTGACAGCTGTTTAAATTTGGAAGTCTCATATCCTATACTCCAACTCATCACGGGGCCCTGTGGATCCCATTGGTGTATGTTTCAGCTCACCAACCCCCCTTATCCTAGTAGATTCACACCTTGAGAAGCAGTGACAGGGATGAATAATGGAGGGGATGTGGCTAAAAATGGGGCGGCTGCATCAGATATCGTTCCCCTCTCCTTGGTATTAGTTTAGGCATGGGACCTTTTGTAAAGCCTTGGCAATGCAAACTTAGACATGACATGACACAAGACATAGCTGTACGCTACATGATGGTTCAATTGGGTAAGGCCTTTCCACTTTTAATGGCTATAATGACAGATGTCACATAATGTGACTGATAAAAGTTATAGCACATGAATTGATATGCGTATCATAGCATGATGTGGGCTTAGGCTTTACAAGGAATGGTAAGAGTACAGGGTCACAATCAGGAAGTTATAATTATATGTGTTACATTCCTGCAGTCAGCATGCCAATTGCACGCTCCCTAAAAACTTGAGACATATGTGGCATTGTGTCGTGTGACAAAACTGCACATCTTAGAGTGGCCTTTTATTGTCCTCAGCACAAGGTGCACCTGTGTAGTGATCATGCTGTTTAATCAGCTTCTTGATATGCAATACCTCTCAGGTGGATGGATTATCTTGGCAAAGGAGAAATGCTCACTAACAGGGATGTAAACAAATTTGTGTACAACATTTGAGAGAAATAAGCTTTTTGTGGATCTTTTATTTCAGCTCATGAGACATGGGACCAACACTTTACATATTGCATTTATATTTTTGTTCAGTATAAGTCAACATCCTAAAGGGTCATTTTTAGCTCACAGTCCCATAGAGGGCCTTGGTCAAAAGTAGTACACTAAATAGGGAATAGGGTACCATTTGGGACACAACCCAGCTGTGGGCTATGGGATATTTCCAGATATTTGAGGAATATATTCATTATATATATATTTTTATGTAAATCTGAAAAGTAACCATGCACTGGAATGGCTTGTTTATTTTAATGCCTCATAGCATTGCTACTGTAAGGACAGGTATGGGAACATAAACCAAGTGAAGACACCAGAGATTATGATAATAATGCATGACAGTGGCACTACCACCARGCAGCTACTGCTCACACATACCCCAAGAAGTCATGGCAACCATCAACACCACTGTCTGCCTGTCACTGAGTAAGAAGTTGTCTCAACTCTTGTGGGTTATCTCAAGGTGTCCCAGAAGCTACATGCCATTCCCTATGATGTGCTGATCTAAGTTTAGCTTTTGTCAGTCTTGGTTATGTTGACAGTTCATATTGGATATTTTTAGGCACATAATGTTTTTTACATCATGTTTTATCCAAAGCAACATGTCCATGAACTGTAATATATATATATATATATATATATATATATATATATATATATATATATATACATACATACATATATATACACACATATACATACAGTATCAGTCAAAAGTTTGGACACACCCACTCATTAGGGTTTTTCTTTATTTTTTAAACTATTTTCTACTTTGTAGAATAATAGAGAAGACATCGAAACTATGAAATAACACATATGGAATCATGTAGTAACCAAAAAAGTGTAAAAAATATCTAAACATATTTTATATTTGAGTTTCTTGAAAGTAGCTACCCTTTACCTCGATGACAGCTTTGCACACTCTTGGCATTCTCTCAACCAGCTTCATGAGGTAGTCACCTGGAATGCATTTCAATTAACAGGTGTGCCTTGTTAAAAGTTAATTTGTGGAATTTCTTTCCTTCTTAATGCGTTTGAGCCAATCAGTTGGCCCTACTACAAGGTAGGGGGGATATACAGAAGATAGTCCTATTTGGATAAAAGACCAACATCAACTGTTCAGAGGAGACTGTGTGAATCAGGCCTTCATGGTCGAATTGCTGCAAAGAAACCACTTCTAAGAAGAAGAGACTTGCTTGGGTCAAGAAACACGAGCAATGGACATAGACCGGTGGAAATCTGTCCTTTGGTCTGATGAGTCCAAATTTGCGATTTTTGGTCCCAACCACCGTGTCTTTGTGAGACACAGAGTAGGTGATTTTTTCTTCAATGAGTCGGACGGGAGGGATATACGACAGATACCAGACCAGGCCCAGATCCCCATCATTCGCTGGAGAAGAAAACGTAGATTTCGCAGAAAAAGATCAGGGTGCCTTGTGAGGATCAGGAGACGAGTGGCTAATCTACCGTTGCCTTCCGTCCTACTAGCTAACGTTCAATCGCTGTAAAATAAATGGGTCGAACTGAAAGCATGTATATCCTACCAACGGGACATTAAAAACTGTAATATCTTATGTTTCACTGAGGCGTGGCTGAGCGACGACATTAAGAACATACAGCTGGCGGGTTATACACTTTATCGGCAGGATAGAACAGCAGACTCTGATAAGACACGGGGCGGGGGCCTATGCATATATGTAAACAACAGCTGGTGCACTCCAGCATAGATTGTTCTCTCTGCTACCGCATGGCAAGCAGTACCGGAGCGCCATGTCTTGGCCCAAGAGGCTTCCAAACAGCTTCTACCCCCAAGCCATAAGACTCCTGAACAGCTACTCAAATGGCTACCCAGGCTATTTGCATTGCCCCCCCCCCGTACCGGTACCCCCTGTATATAGCTCCGCTATTGTTATTTACTGTTGCTCTTTAATTATTTGTTATTCTTATATCATAATTATTTTATTTTTGTAGGTATTTTCTTAACACTGCATTGTTGGTTAAGGGCTTGTAAGTAAGCATTTCACAGGTCTACTACACCTGTTGTATTCGGCGCATGTGACAAATACAATTTGATGATCTCTGCATCTGTGGTTCCRACCGTGAAGGATGGAGGAGGTGTGATAGTGTGGGAGTGCTTTGCTGGTGACACTGTTGTCATGACTGTCCTGTGAGGATCCAAATAAGTCAGATCAGCATTGCAATAAATAACTTCAACCGGACGCCCTCTCACCTGCAGAGGGTGGGAAAAGGGAACTGGTGAGGGGTCACACCCTGTTGTAAATCAAGGGATAGAACATTCAGCATCTCCCTCTCCAATGTTCACCAGAGAAATGTGCCTTTGTCTACACAGACCTTTTCCCGCTGAAATGCTAACACATTCTAAAGTGAATACTGGAACAATATTTCTAACATAGAATGTGGGGAATGGTTAGAGGCGACCTAAAACAACACTGATGTCGGTTTGGTTGTTATTTTGGGATGTCATTAAAAATGTTATAAAGGAAATACTGCAAATTGGAAAGTATACCAACTATATGTGTGAAGTGTCCATCCGATGCGRTGTGCATGAATTATGAAAAATTATGTAAGTGTTTTTGTGATGTAAGTGTTTTTGATTTTAGAAACTATAAGAGGAAATTGTTTCCATAACTTTGTACAAGTAAATAGTCACCGCCCCCTTGAGTGAGGTCAGAGAGCATGTCAGCCTGGCGGAACCGCCCTTTTGAAGAACTGTATAAAATGATGGATTAAGAATTAACATATCAGACCAGAAAGACGTTGAGCTGCAGCTCACGTTTAAAGTGGTTTGAACTCTGAATATCAACACGAGGTAGAGACGATAAAGTCACCTCCCGGACAGTCACTGGTACGGCTGATTAGCTGTCCTAAGTAAAGTATCTAGAAAAGCTCATTTATGTGGGATCATTCCATCACTCATCGTATTATGCTACTCTCATCACCCCACTGGAAACCATTGACACGGCTGGCTAACCTATCTTCAAAGAAGCATCTTCCAGAGCGAATGGAAGTAGAATAAACTCTGTAGTTCTGTTCCAAACTACACGACAAGTCACCGGATACCGGACCACAGCAGAGGAGAACAACAGTAGAATACGGGTGGGAACCCCTTTTGGACAATCATTGCCTTACAAGCATGCCGTGAAAAGGCCCAACTCCCTTTCCAAGGTGGCCTGTTTCCGACAGAAATACACGAAGACATTTCACGAAAATACAATCATGATTTCTTACTCAAAGAGGGCGGCGGTTCGTGTGCAAAGTATATGATTACTGTGAGAGTAGTTTCTAAATGTACCAAAGTATTATGTCTCTGTCCCCCCCCCTCTCTCTCACCCCCTCTCCATGACTCATGACTTTTGTAACAAGCAGCCATATTGTGTCAGTCCGCTAGGGACCTTTGTTTATCCTGTGATACCATTTAGTTAGCTAGTAAATAAATAATTAAACCAATTTGTGTAGTACTGAATCATTAGTAAGGCTCTGGTTTTTGCAGATGCAAGGAGGTTAACACTTTTCAGAATGATGATATGATACGAGTGTCACACCCTGGCCTTAGTTATCTTTGTTTTCATTATTATTTTAGTTAGGTCAGGGTGTGACATGGGGAAGTATGTGTTTTGGGTTGTCTAGGGGTTTGTAGGTTTAATGGGGAAATGTCTTGTCTAGGTGTTTGTATGTCGATGGCTGCCTGGATTGGTTCTCAATTAGAGACAGCTGTGGTTTATTGTCTCTAATTGGGAGCCATATTTAAGGCAGTCATGGGCATCATGTGTTTGTGGGTAATTGTCTATGTTGAACGTTTGTTGACTGTCTGTGCACTTACGTTATTTAGCTTCACGGTCGTTTGTTGTTTTTGTTAGTTTGTGTATAGTGTTCGTTTTCGTGTTTTTCTCTCTTCCACAATAAAGAGATGTATTTTGCACACGCTGCGCCTTGGTCCAATCTCTCACAAGAAGACGATCGTGACAACGAGGTTGTGATTAATAAATTGACTGTTTATAGATGTGCTAGATTAAGACTTTTAGAGTTTAATTCAAGAGATGGTAACTCTTTAAAGAACTGCTCTCGTGGTGCCCCAATTCCTAATGAGCTAATTGTTACATGATTATTTTAATTGGGTAACAATTAAACATAGTTAGTTGATTAGATAAATAACAGTCATCAGATTAATGAAAGTAAAGTCATGACACTGTCAGTGATTTATTTAGAATTCAAGGCACACTTAACCAGCATGGCTACCACAGCAGTCTGCAGCAATACGACATCCCATCTGGTTTGCGCTTAGTGGGACTATCATTAGTTTTTCAACAGGACAATGACCCAAAACACACCTCCAGGCTGTGTAAGGGCTATTTGACCAAGAAGGAGAGTGATGGAGTGCTGCATCAGATGACCTGTTCTCCACAATCCCCCAACCTCAACACAATTGAGATGGTTTGGGATGAGTTGGACCGCAGAGTGAAGGAATAGCAGCCAACAAGTGCTCAGTATATGTGGGAACTCATTCAAGACTGTTGGAAAAGCATTCCAGGTGAAGCTGGTTGAGAGAATGCCAAGAGTGTGCAAAGCTGTCATCAAGGCAAAGGGTGACTTCTTTGAAGAATCTAAAATCTAAAATATATTTTGATTTGTTTAACACTTTTTGATTACTACATGATTCTATATGTGTTATTTCATAGTTTTGATGTCTTCACTATTATTCTACAATGTAGAAAATAGTCAAAATAAAGAAAAACCCTTGAATGAGTAGGTGTGTCCAAACGTTTGACTGGTACTGTATATGCAACAATTACAAAATGTGAGTGGACAGGATTGGACATTCATGATTCCTGATTATTATTTGAAAGAGACATTATGTGATGAATTATTTGAACATGCAGTGCGTAGGTTAGCCTTTTGTCATGCATCTTGTTCTAGACTAGAGGRAGCTCTGAAGAGTGGTCACTAGCTGGCACAGTTACAAAGTCATAAAATCAGATTTTTCCCTAACCTTAACCCTAACCTTAACCACACTGCTAACCCTAATGCCTAACCCTAACCTTACATAAAGAACAAAAAGCTAATTTTTGTTTTAATACATTTTTTGAATATACCCAATTTTGAGATAGCAGCTGGCCTATCTAAGGGGAAATAGCTCAGTTCTGCCTCCAGGACAAGACTGACAATGAACGTAAACCGTTAACCTACATGCAGTGCAAAGGCTACTTGTGTTGCCTATCATGCAAATATTTACCATTTACATAAGTAGGCTATTTATAGGTGATGTGGGATGTAGCCTTTGCAACCATACATTTTTCTTAAAATAAAAACTTTAGAAAAAACGTTAACTTGCCTGGGCATCATCAGCATGTTGTTGTAACTATCCTCTTGTCCGTAGTTTCGCTTCACTCCACATCAATCTCAAAGCGCAACATTGCTCTTCGTCATTTCACTCCCAGCCAGTCCGCTTTTTCAAGTTAATCTCTACTGTCTGTCTGTATGCTTTATATGTTTACACAGCTCTGCATGTTTTCTCTTCTGCTTTCTATATTGAAGTCATTCCAAAAGACACAAGAAGAACAACAAAACAACAAAGTCCTTAAAACAAAGTGGGCTTTTCTTCACCGCTTTTCTTCGTGCAATTTGATGCTTGTTTTCCAGCTAAATTAACTCCCCCCTTGTTCCATTCACTGTTTCGTATTCGATWGAATGGGAGATGCTTGTCTCGCGAAGAACAATGAGGGCCAGTCTCTCCGATGACGTAAATCAAGGGTTCCCATTGACGTTGGTGGAATCCCTGCATGTGACGTAGGTCAGATCT
The DNA here is from genome assembly GCF_002910315.2 of Salvelinus sp. IW2-2015. NCBI lineage: Eukaryota > Metazoa > Chordata > Actinopteri > Salmoniformes > Salmonidae > Salvelinus > Salvelinus sp. IW2-2015. The sequence goes on along the minus strand of NC_036851.1, from coordinate 33,327,475 downwards.
GTCGATGTCAGGGACTTAGAGATACACATTTCAATGGTCGGGGACGTCAAAAAGAAGAAAAAAGAGAAACAAGTTTCTAAAAATAGATTGCGGAAGAATAGCCTATTGTTGTGTATGATGTCTGTTGCCAGATAGGGTAAAATGTCACTTTCTTTTGCCTACCCCTTTTCATCYTGTTGCACACACTGTAGGTCTACACATAAACAGTTACATAAAAAACATGTGAATAAATAGCTACAATGAACAAAATATAAACGCAACATGTAAAGTGTTGGTCCTATGTTTTGATCCAGAAATTGTCCATGCACACAAAAGCTTATTTCTCTCAAATGTTGTGCACAAATGTGTTTACATCCTGAGCATTTCTCCTTTGGCAAGATAGTGCATCCACCTGACAGGTGTGGCATACGAAGAAGCACCACCACGATCATTACACAGGTGCACCTTGTGCTGGGGACAATAAAAGGCCACAGTTTTGTCACACAACACAATGCCACATATGTCTCAAGTTTTGAGGGCAGGTGCAATTGGCATGCTGACTGCAGGAATGTCCACCAGAGCTGTTGCCAGAGAATTTAATGCWAATTAAATGTGTAATTTTAAAGAATTAAATGTAATTTTAGACCATTTTTAGCAGTGTGTCCAACCAGAGAGAATTAAAGAATTAAAGATAATTAAATGTCATTTTAGAGAATTTTTAGCAGTATGTCCAACCAGCCTGCCTCACAACCGCAGACCATGTGTAATCCTGCCAGCCCAGGACCTCCACATCCGACTTCTTCACTTGCAGGATCGTCTGAGACCAGCCACCTGGACAGCTGATGAAACTGTGGGTTTGCACAACCTAAGAATTTCTGCACAAACTTTCAGAAAGCGTCTCAGGGAAGCTCATCTGCGTGCTCGTCATCCTCACCAGGGACTTGACCTGACTGCAGTTTGGCATCGTAACTGACTTCAGTGGGCAAATGCTCKCTTTCCATAGCCTCTGGCATGCTGGAGAAGTGTGCTTTTCACGGATGAATCCCAGTTTCAACTGTACTGGGCAGATGGCAGACAGCGTGTATGGCGTCATGTGGGCGAGGGGTTGGCTGATGTCAGCGTTGTGAATAGAGTGCCCATGGTGGTGGTGGTGGGGTTATGGTATGGGCAGGCATAAGCTACGGACTAACGAAAACAATTGCATTTTATCGATGGCAATTTGAATGCACAGAGATACCATGACGAGATCCTGAGGCCCATTGTCATGCCATTCACTCACCGCATCACCTCATGTTTCAGCATGACAACTTGTAGACTTGTTTACGTGCTGCTGTGCTGCCAACCTTACTTTGCTACCTGCCAACTTTACGGTTTTTACTTTTAATTATCGTTTTTTTATTTTTTTATCCCTCGCTCAACTTTTTTCATTCCACTTTTTCACCCCGGACGCTTTATCTGGACGTGGTTCGTCAGGGCCTCCACCAGCCGAAGCTAAGTAGTAACATTAACATTATGCCTTCTAATTGCAGTCGCTGTACTCATAATATACAGGAGAACGATCGCCTTATGGCGAGGATAGCTGTGCTGCAAGCCCAGCTTCAGACTCAATCGTTAGACAAGGGTAATTTAAGTGTAGGAAAGGATGAAACAGCGTCTGTGCCACCAATCAGTACAGATAGTAGTATAAATCCCCCCATACAGTGTCAGGTTTTGGCCAAGACTGTTCGGGTTTTGGTCACTAGATGTCCCCATTGCACCTTTTTTGTACCTTTTGTTTTTCTTGCTCTATTATTGTTTGCACCTGTAGGTCATTCCCTTGTTAGTATTTAAACCCTGTGTGTTCCTCTGTTCTTTGCTCAGTGTTTGTAAGTTAGCACCCAGCCCCAGCCCAAGCCTTGTTTTATTCAGATATTTCTCTTGTTGGATTTTCCAGAGGTTCTCTGGTTTAGTTCTTGTGTATTATTTGAGTAGTCTTTTGAGGTTTGTTTTTCCCTGCTGTTTTTTACCACTTTGTGGAGTTTCTTTTGTATTTTGGAGGATTTCCATTTTGTGCCTTTTGGCTTTATTTTTGGACATTGTGGATTTAGTTTCTTTGCCTGAAGATTTTGTTCTTTAATTAAACCACCATCTCTAGTACTGCTGTGTCTGCCTCATCTTCTGGGTTCTGACGATTATTAGTGACTGTTTCTCGCACCGGGTCCTGACATACAGTCCACGCAGCCTGACAATTTTCTCATGGCTTCTGGAAGGAAATGCTGTAGGAATGCTCAACCGGTGTCGCTCATTCAGCCGACAGAAACTTTAGACCGGTTGGTTGGAGTCAGAGGCCGAGCCTTCTCAGGTCTCTACTCCTCCCGTTACGGGGTCTGAGACGCCGAAGCCTCCCACCATTAGCTCTGACAAATTGAAAACCCTAGTCATTGGTGACTCCATTACTCGCAGTATTYGACTTAAAACGAATCATCCAGCGATCATACACTGTTTACGAGGGGCAGGGCTACCGACGTTAAGGCTAATCTGAAGATGGGGCTGGCTAAAACTGGTGAGTATAGGGATATTGTTATCCACATCAGCACCAACGATGTTAGGATGAATCAGTCAGAGGTCACCAAGCACAACATAGCTTCAGCGTGTAAATCAGCTAGAAAGATGTGTCGGCATCGAGTAACTGTCTCTGGCCCCCTCCCAGTTAGGGGGAATGATGAGCTCTACAGCAGTGTCTCACAACTCAATCGCTGGTTGAAAACTATTCTAGACTCCACTAGACTCCACTAAGCTGGCAGGCTGGCTGCCACTAGCACAGTCAGTGTAGTCAGCTCAGCTATCCCATTYAGACCGTGTCTGTGCCTCGATCTAGGTTGGGCAAAACTAAACATGGTGGTGTTCGCAATCTCACTGGAATCTCCTGTCATTATTGAATGAGATTGTGATATCTCACATCTCAAAATAGGGCTACTTAATGTTAGATCCCTCACTTCCAAGGCAGTTATAGTCAATGAACTAATCGCTGATCATAATCTTGATGTGATTGGCCTGACTGAAACATGGCTTAAGCTTGATGAATTTACTGTGTTAAATGAGGCCTCAAATCCTGGTTACACTAGTGACCATATCCCCCACGCATCCCGCAAAGGCGGAGGTGTTGCAAACATTTACGATAGCAAATAAAAAAACAACAACTGGGTTTTCGTCTTTTGAGCTTCTAATCATGAAATCTACGCAGCCTACTCAATCACTTTTTATAGCTACTATTGACAGGCCTCCTGGGCCATATACAGCATTCCTCACTGAGTTCCCTGGATTCCTATCGGTCCTTGCAGTCATGGCAGATAATATTCAAATTTTTGGTGACTTTAATATTCACATGGAAAAGTTCACAGACCCACTCCAAAAAGCTTTCGGAGCCATCATCGACTAAGTGGGTTTTGTCCAACATGTCTCCGGACCTACTCACTGCCAGTCATACTCTGGACCTAGTTTTGTCCCTTGGAATAAATGTTGTGGATCTTAATATTTTTCCTCATAATCCTGGACTATCGGACCACCATTTTATTACGTTTGCAATTGCAACAAATAATCTGCTCAGACCCCAACCAAGGATCATCAAAAGCCGTGCTATAAATTCTCGGACAACCCAATGATTCCTAGAAGCCCTTCCAAACTCCCTCCACCTACCCAAGGACGTCAGAGTACAAAAATCAGTTAACCACCTGAGGAACTCAATTTAACCTTGCATAATACCCTAGATGCAGTCGCACCCCTAAAAACAAAAAAACGTTTGTCATAAGAAACTAGCTCCCTGGTATACAGATTATATCCGAGCTCTGAAGCACGCTTCCAAACAAATTCCAGAAAATTGGAACGGAAATGGCGCTACACAAACTGGAAATCTTCTGACTAGCTTTTGAAAGACGGTACCGTGCAGGATCGACGAGCCCTCACTGCTGCTCGATCATCCTATTTTTCAAACTTAATTGAGGAAAATAAGAACAATCCAAAATGTATTTTTGATACTGTCGCAATGCTAACTAAAAAGCAGCATTCCCAAGAGAGGATGGCGTTCACTTCAGCAGTGATAAATTCATGAACTTCTTTGACGAAAAGATCATGATCATTAGAAAGCAAATTACGGACTCCTCTTTAAATCTGCCTATTCCTCCAAAGCTCAGTTGTCCTGAGTCTACACAACACTGCCAGGACCTAGTGTCACGTTCCTGACCTTATTTCCTTTGTTTAGTCTTTGTTTAGTTGGTCAGGACGTGAGCTGGGTGGGTATATTCTATGTTATGTGTTTCATTGGTTTAGGGTTGTCTAATTGGCCTGATATGGTTCTCAATCAGAGGCAGGTGTTTTACGTTGTCTCTGATTGGGAACCATATTAAGGTAGGCTGTTCTCACTGTTTGTTTGTGGGTGATTGTTCCTGTTCATTGCGTTCTTTGTTTTACTAGGTTCACATGTTCAGGTCTGTAGCGTCGTTGGTTTCATTCTGTTTATTGTTTTGTTCGTGTTTATAAGTGTTCCAATAAATATGGAAACGTACCACGTTGCGATTTGGTCCTCCTCTCTTCCACCTAACGACGAGCGTTACACCTAGGATCAAGGGAGACACTCAAGTTTTTTTAATACTATATCTCTTGACGCATTGATGAAAATAATCATGGCCTCTAAATCTTCAAGCTGCATACTGGACCCTATTCCAACTAAACTACTGAAAGAGCTGCTTCCTGTGCTTGGCCCTCCTATGTTGAACATAATAAATGGCTCTCTATCCACCGGATGTGTACCAAACTCACTAAAAGTGGCAGTAATAAAGTCTGTCTTGAAAAAGCCCAACCTTGAGCCAGAAAATATAAAAAACTAATCGGCCTATATCGAATCTTCCATTCCTCTCAAAATGTTTTGAGAAAGCTGTTGCGCAGCAACTTACTTCCTTCCTGAACAAACAATGTATACGAAACTCTTCAGTCTGGTTTTAGACCCCATCATAGCACTGAGACTGCACTTGTGAAGGTGGTAAAGGACCTTTTACTGGCATCAGACCGAGGCTCTGCATCTGTTCTCGTGCTCCTAGACCTTAGTGCTGCTTTTGATACCATCGATTACCACATTCTTTTGAAGAGATTGGAAACCCAAATCGGTCTACACGGACAAGTTCTTAACTGTTTTAGATCTTATCTGTCGGAAAGATATCAGTTTGTCTCTGTAGATGGTTTGTCCTCTGACAAATCAACTGTAAATTTTGGTGTTCCTCAAGGCTCCGTTTTAGGACCACTATTGTTTTCACTATATATTTTACCTCTTGGTGATGTCATTCGGAAACATAATGTTAACTTTCACTGCTATGCAGTGCCAAAAAATGCAGAACCAAAAAATGTGATCATATTACTCCAGTGCTAGCCTCTCTACACTGGCTTCCTGTTAAGGCAAGGGCTTTACTGCTAACCTACAAAGCATTACATGGGCTTGCTCCTACCTATCTTTCCAATTTGGTCCTTACATACCTACATGTACGCTACGGTCACAAGACGCAGGCCTCCTTACTGTCCCTAGAATTTCTAAGCAAACAGCTGGAGACAGGGTTTTCTCCTATAGAGCTCCATTTTTATGGAATTGTCTGCCTATCCATGTGAGAGACCCAGACTAGGTCTCGACCTTTAAGTCTATATTGAAGACTCATCTCTTCAGTAGGTCCTATGATTGAGTATAGTCTGGCCCAGGAGTGTGAAGGTGAACGAAAAGGCACTTGGAGCAACGAACCACCCTTGCTGTCTCTGCCTGGCCGGTTCCCCTCTCTCCACTGGGATTCTCTGCCATAAACTTTATTACAGGGGCGGAGTCACTGGCTTACTGGTGTTCTTCCATGCCATCCCTAGGAGGGGTGCGTCACTTGAGTAGGTTGAGTCACTGACGTGATCTTCCTGTCCGGGTTGGCGCCAGTAACCGAAAGGTTGCTGGATCGAATCCCCGAGCTGACAAGATAAAAATCTGTCCTTCTGCCCATGAACAAGGCAGTTAACCCATTGTTCCACGGTTGGTCATCACTGTAAATAASAACTTGTTCTTAACTGATTTGCCTAGTTAAATCAAGGTAAAARWTTTTTTTAAATCAACTAATTGATTAAAGGTAGCTACAGTTGAAGTCGGAAGTTTACATACACTGAGGTTGGAGTCATTAAAACTCGTTTTTCAACACTCCACAAATTTCTTGTTAACAAACTATAGTTTTGCCAGGTCGGTTAGGACATTTACTTTGTGCATGACACAAGTAATTTTTCCAACAATTGTTTACAGACAGATTATTTCACTTATAATTCACTGTATCACAATTCCAGTGGGTCAGAAGTTTACATACACTAAGTTGACTGTGCCTTTCAACAGCTTGGAAAATTCCAGAAAATGATGTCATGGCTTTAGAAGCTTCTGATAGGCTAATTGACATCATTTGAGTCAATTGGAGGTGTACCTGGGGATGTATTTCATTGCCTACCTTCAAACTCAGTGCCTCTTGCTTGACATCATGGGAAAATCAAAAAAAATCAGCCAAGACCTCAGAAAGAAATTTGTTAGACCTCCTGGGAGGAAACAGGCACAAAGTATCTATATCCACAGTAAAGACGAGTCCTATATCAACATAACCTGAAAGGCCGCTCAGCAAGGAAGAAGCCACTGCTCCAAAACCATCATAAAAAGTCAGACTACGGTTTGCAACTGCACAATGGGGACAAAGATCATATTTTTTGGAGAAATGTCTCTGGCTCTGATGAAACAAAAAACAGAACTGTTTGGCCATAATGACCATTCGTTATGTTTGGAGGAAAAAGGGGTTTGCTTGCAAGCCGAAAGAACACCCATCCCAACCGTGAAGCATGGGGTGGCAGCATCATGTTGTGGGGGTGCTTTGCTGCAGGAGGGACTGGTGCGCTTCACAAAATAGATGGCCATCATGAGGAAAGGAAATGATGTGGATATATTGAAGCAACATCTCAAGACATCAGTCAGGAAGTTAAAGCTTGGTTGGAAATGGGTCTTCCAATTGACAATGACCCCCAGCATACTTCCAAAGTTGTGGCAAAATGGCTTAAGGACAATAAGTCAAGGTATTGGAGTGGCCATCACAAAGCCCTGACCTCAAGCCATAGAAATGTGTGGGCAGAACTGAAAAAGCGTGTGCAAAGCAAGGGAGGCATACAAACCTGACTCAGTTACACCAGCTCTGTCACGAGGAATGGGCCAAAATTCACCCAACTTATTGTGGGAAGCTTGTGGAAGGCTACCGAAACGTTTGACCCAAGTTAAACAATTAAAAGGCAATGCTACCAAATACTAATTGAGTGTATGTAAACTTCTGACCCACTGGGAATGTGGTGAAAGAAATAAAAGCTGAAATAAATAATTCTCTCTACTATTATTCTGGCATTTCACATTCTTAAAATAAAGTGGTGATCCTAACTGACCTAAGACAGGGAATGTTTACTAGGATTAAATGTCAGGAATTGTGAAAAACTGAGTTTAAATGTATTTGGCTAAGGTGTATGTAAACTTCAAACTTCAACTGTAAGTTGAGCATCTTCTACAATATCCCTCCTCACGGTTGCCAAAAGCAGAAGTGCCATGGGGGTGTATCTAGGGGGAAGAGATTAAATTAGTTGTGGTCCCTGAAATTAATCAACCTATTGAGACATACATGTAGTCTACACTACCGGACATAAGTTTTAGAACACCTACTCATTCAAGGGCTTTTCTTTATTTTTAAAGAAAAACCTTGTGAAGACATAAAAAATATGAAAAAACACACATGGAATCATTTAGTAAGCAAAAAAGTGTTAAACAAATCTAAATATATTTCATATTTTAGATTCTTTAAAGTAGCCACCCTTTGCCTTGATGACAGTTTTGCACACTCTTGGCATTCTCTCAACCAACTTTGTGAGGTAGTCACCTGGAATGCATTTCAATTAACAGGTGTGCCTTGTTTAAAGTTAATTTGTGGAATTTCTTTCCTTCTTAATGCGTTTGAGCCAATCAGTTGTGTTGTGACAAGGTAGGGGGGTATACAGAAAGCCCTATTTGGATAAAATACCAAGTTCATATTATGGCAAGAATAGCTCAAATAAGCAAAGAGAAACGACAGTCCATCAATACTTTCAGACATGAAGGTCAGTGAATACGGAAAATTTCAAGATCTTTGAAAGTTTCTTCAAGTGCAGTCGCAAAAACCATTAAGCACTATGATGAAACTGTCTCTCATGAGGACCGCTAGAGGAATGGAAAACCCAGAGTTACCTCTGCTGCAGAGGATAAGTTCATTAGAGTTAACTGCACCTCAGATGGCAGCCCAAATAAATGCTTCACAGAGTTCAAGTAACAGACACATCTCAAAATCAGCCCTGTTATAAAACATAAAGAGTAAAAAAATTATTCCGCAAGACATCAGTACCAAAAATGATTGCCTAAATTGCAATGCCTACAAGTTGAAGGCCTATTTTATATTTGGATAGGCCTAAATTAAACATTAGAATTTAGATCATTTTGAATACACATATGGATTTCAATAAACAAATGGATAAGACTGTTCTATTCTCTTTGATTTAGTTCCTATTGCAACTCAGACAAATGACTGAATGGATGACATAGACTGACTGAATGATTAATTCAATGTTTAAATATGTTGGAATGCATGCTCTGCACTTTATTTGGCTAATAGGGAAATAGGCCTGCATTAGGGTATAATGACTCTATGGCTGCATGCCTACAGAAGGGCATCTTCTGAGGCTGAGGGGTGCTTTTCTGAAGGTGCATGGTCCTGTGGAGCTCTTCGTGATGGAGGGAATAGCCTAAACGGAGACTACCTAAGACCACTGCAACAGAGTTATTGTAAAGTGTGGGAATAAGCTTATGCCAGACTTAGCCTACGTTTAACCTTTCCCTTGTTCATTTCAAAGTCCATACAGTATGTTCATGACCCGATTAATATAAATCATGTACAATTATTTTATATTATTATTATGATTATTTTACACCTCCTACAGAATATGCTTTGGCAAGATTTTGAGTGATAAAATAAACATCAAAACATTAGATAAAAAAAACAWTTAGCGTGGCAAAGACTCTGGTGGTCATACGTAATTCATAGATTCACCAAACATCTATTATTCTTCTATTTTTCATTATTCCTGATATATACTACTGGTTATGATTGCAGACACAGCCCAGAGAATGGGATGGTGCAATAATCAATTAGTCATATTTTGAAAAGTTGGCCATGCTGTAMAAATACACCTAGTGGACTGAAACTTCACTGTTGTATGCATAATACAGCTAGTGCTATCTAGACTTGCGCAGGCAAACAAATCCATTACATTAGCTACCTAAATGTGAAGTAAACTCAATTGAGGAGTAATAGAGAATGGAGACTTTAAACTTGAAAACGTGCAGAATACCTCTTTCTGGTTTCCCTGACTTCCGTTTTTTTATACTGTGTTATGCTTGTTCACGTAGCACTCCTCACAGGCTGTTTGGTGTATGATTTTGTCTTGTCTGTGAGATGAAAATGCCAAAACTCTGAAAGGTATTATTGTACGTCAGAATTACAACACAAGATTTGTTCAAGCCTAAAWTTTTTGTCCGTAATCATAATATGGTGTTTGTACAGTGGCAAGAATTTGATCTGATCTTCGTCTAAGTCACAAACATAGACAAACACATTGTGCTTAAACTAATAACACACAAATTATTGTATTTTTCTTGTCTTTATTGAATACATCATTTAAACTTTCACAGTGTAGGTTGGAAAAAGTATGTGAACCCCTAGGCTAATGACTTCTCCAAAAGCTAACTGGAGTCATGAGTCAGCTAACCTGGAGTCCAATCAATGAGACAAGATTGGAGATGTTGGTTAGATCTGCCCTGCCCTATAAAAAACACTCACAAAATTTGAGTTTGCTATTCATAAGAGGCATTTCCCGATGTGAACCATGCCTTGAACAAAATAGATCTCAAAATACCTAAGATTAAGAATTGTTGACTTGCATAAAGCTGGAAATGGTTACAAAAGTGTCTCTAAAAGCCTTGATGTTCATCAGTCCATATTCTGGGTTCGAGTCCAGGCTCTGTCGCAGCTGGCCACGACCTGGAGACCCATGGGGAAGCGCACAATTGGCCCAGCGTCGTCCGGGTTAGGGGAAGGTTTGGCCGGGAGGGGTGTCCTTGTCCCATCGCGCACTAGTGACTTCTGTGGCGGGCCGGGCGCAGTGCACGCTGACATGGTCACCAAGTGAACATTGTTTCCTCCGACACGTTGGTGCGGCTGGCTTCCAGGTTAAGTGGGCATTGTGTCAAGAAGCAGTGCGGCTTGGTTGGGTTGTGTTTCGGAGGACGTACGGCTCTCGACCTTCGCCTCTCCCGAGTCCGTGCGGGACTCGCAGTGATGAGACAAGACTGTAACTACCAATTGGATACCACGAAATTGGGGAGAAAAAGGGGGTTAAAATATTATATACATTATATATATATATATACAGTGGGGGAACAAGTATTTGATACACTGACAATTTTGCAGGTTTTCCTACTTACAAAGCATGTAGAGGTCTGTAAAATTTTATCATAGTACACTTCAACTGCGAGAGACGGAATCTAAAACAAAAATCCAGAAAATCACATTGTATGATTTTTAAGTAATTAATTTGCATTTTATTGCATGACATAAGTATTTGATACATCAGAAAAGCAGAACTGAATATTTGGTACAGAAACCTTAGTTTGCAATTACAGAGATCATTACGTTTCCTGTAGTTCTTGACCAGGTTTGCACACACTGCAGCAGGGATTTTGGCCCACTCCTCCATACAGACCTTCTCCAGATCCTTCAGGTTTCGGGGCTGTCGCTGGGCAATACGGACTTTCGGCTCCCTCCAAAGATTTCTATTGGGTTCAGGTCTGAGACTGGCTAGGCCACTCCAGGACCTTGAGATGCTTCTTACGGAGCCACTCCTTAGTTGCCCTGGCTGTGTGGTTTCGGGTCGTTGTCATGCTGGAAGACCCAGCCACGACCCATCTTCAATGCTCTTACTGAGGGAAGGAGGTTGTTGGTCAAGATCTCGCGATACATGGCCCCATCCATCCTCCCTCAATACGGTGCAGTCGTCCTGTCCCCTTTGCAAAAAGCATCCCCAAAGAATGATGTTCCACCTCCATGCTTCACGGTTGGGATGGTGTTCTTGGGGTTGTACTCATCCTTCTATTCCTCCAAACACGGCGAGTGGAGTTTAGAGCAAAAAGCTCTATTTTTGTCTCATCAGACCACATGACCTTCTCCCATTCCTCCTCTGGATCATCCAGATTGTCATTGGCAAACTCAGACGGGCCTGGACATGCGCTGGCTTGAGCAGGGGGACCTTGCGTGCGCTGCAGGATTTTAATCCATGACGCGTAGTGTGTTCCTAATGGTTTTCTTTGAGACTGTGGTCCCAGCTCTCTTCAGGTCATGTACCAGGTCCTGCCGTGTAGTTCTGGGCGATCCCTCACATTCCTCATGATCATTGATGCCCCACGAGGTGAGATCTTCATGGAGCCCCAGACCGAGGGTGATTGACCGTCATCTTGAACTTCTTCCATTTTCTAATAATTGTGCCAACAGTTGTTGCCTTCTCACCAAGCTGCTTGGCTATTGTCCTGTAGCCCATCCCAGCCTTGTACAGGTCTACAATTTATCCCTGATGTCCTTACACAGCTCTCTGGTCTTGGCCATTGTGGGAGAGGTTGGAGTCTGTTTGATTGAGTGTGTGGACAGGTGTCTTTTATACAGGTAACGAGTTCAAACAGGTGCAGTTAATACAGGTAATGAGTGGAGAACAGGAGGGCTTCTTAAAGAAAAACTAACAGGTCTGTGAGAGCCGGAATTCTTACTGGTTGGTAGGTGATCAAATACTTATGTCATGCAATAAAATGCTAATTAATTACTAAAAATCATACATGTGATTTCTGGATTTTGTTTAGATTCCGTCTCTCACAGTTTAAGTGTACCTATGATAAAAATGACAGACCTCTACATGCTTTGTAAGTAGGAAAACCTGCAAAATCGGCAGTGTATCAAATACTTGTTCTCCCCACTGTATATATATATATAAAGATGACTGCAAGAGCACAGAGCAAAATGCTTAATGAGGTTAAGAAGAATCGTAGAGTTTCAGCTAAAGGCTTACAGAAATCTCTGGAACATGCTAACATGTCTGTTGACGAGTCTATGATACGTAAAACACTAAACAAGAATGGTGTTCATGGGAGAACACCATGGAAGAAGCCACTGCTGTCCAAAAAAAKCATTACTGTACGTTTGAAGTTTGCTAAAGAGCACCTGGATGGTCCACAACGCCATTGGCAAAATATTCTGTGGACAGATGAAACTAAAGTTGAGTTGTTTGGAAGGAACACACAACACTATATTTTGAGGAAAAAATTGCACAGCACACCAACATCAAAACCTCATCCCCACTGTAAAGTATGGTGGAGGGAGCATCATGGTTTGGGGCTGCTTTGCTGCCTCAGGGCCTGGACAGCATGCTATCATCGACAGAAAAATGAATTCCCAAGTTTATCAAGACATTTTGCAGGAGAATGTTAGGCTGTCCGCCAATTGAAGCTCAACAGATGTTGGGTGATGCAAGAGCACAACGACAAAAAACACAGAAGTAAATCAACAACAGAATAGCTTCAACAGAAGAAAATACGCCATCTGGAGTTCTGACTTCAACCCAATTGAGATGCTGTGGCATGACCTCAAGAGAGCGGTTCACACCAGACATCCCAAGAATATTGCTGAACTGATATAGTTTTGTAAAGAGTAATGGTCCAAAATTCCTCCTGATCATTGTGCAGGTCTGATCTGCAACTACAGAAAATATTTGGTTGAGGTTATTGCTGCAAAAAGGAGGGTAAACCAGTTACTAAGTCCAAGGGTTCACATACACGGTGTGTTCAATAAAGACATGAAAACGTATAATTGTTTGTGTGTTATTAGTTTAAGCAGACTGTGTTTGTCTATTGCTGTGGCTGAAATGAAGATCAGATCACATTTTATGACATATTTATGCAGAAATACAGGTAAATTAAGACCAAAAAGCAAATTTTTGTTTTAATACATTTTATGATATAGCTAATTTAGACTTTGTGTAATTTAGACTCACGTGCTAGTAAGAACTAGGAAACTCATAAATGTCCGACTTTCTAACTGGTTGTTGTCATACACATACTGCGTTCAACAAATCAGCAAGTCAGAGTTTCCTAGTTCCGACTAGCATGTGAACACGGCATATAAACCCTGGATTGCTGATGCTACATGTATTGGCCATAGAGTAGCACAGTATGAGTCATAATACCCATAAAACCTAGCGGTCAAACAGGGAAATGGTTCCAATATTTTTTCCACCATTCATTTATCCCATAGGGGATTTTAGAAACACGTAAAATAAGGGCTGTGTTTCATGTAGGCTTACCCTGGCGTAACGTTTTGATAACCGTGTAAATCTCTCTAGGACAAGGGGACTTTTATCAATATATTTGCCTGTATTTATCCCCACAAAATGAAACGTTAATTAGCTGCTAATGTAGCTATCATAAGAACTACAAATGCCATGATGCCTGGACAAGACTGCCGAATCGAGACAAAGGTAAGATGTAGTGAAGGCTAAATCTAGTAATGAATAAATTGGCTACATTTCTTTAAATTGACAATTCTGTGAACTGTTTTGTGCAAGTTTTAAATTGACACAGACTAACATATAGACGAAAGTCACCTTGTTCGAGAGAGATTTACATGGTTATCAAAACGTCACGCCAGGGTAAGCCTACACGAAACACATACCTTATTTTAAGTGTTTCTGAAATTCCCAATGGGAAAAAATGAATGGTGGAAAAACAATTGGGACCATTACCCTATTTGACTGCTAGATTTTATGGGTATTATGACACCACCACTGTGGGGCTCTATTGAGAGATTTTAAAGCCACCAGACGGCCATATTGGCACTCCCCAGTAGGAACTTCCCTCCATAGGAATGAATGGAATTCTACAGTATGTTAGGGTTAGCAGTGTGGTTAAGGTTAGGCTTAGGTTTAACATTGTAGAAATAGACAGGGTTTATGATTTCGTGGCTGTGCTTCCTATCACTCAGAAGTTGTATAGCAAGCTAAGGTGACAACAATGCCTGCCATCGACGTTTCCCAGTTGCTTTGAATGTTCAAAATCATAGTGTAAGAACACTTTTAGATTCTCAAAGGATAAATCAAATCAAAGTTTATTTGTTACGTGCGCCGAATACAACCGGTGTAGACCTTACAGTTAAATGCTTACTTACAGGCTCTAACCAATAGTGCAAAAAAGGTATTAGGTGAACAATAGATAAGTAAAGAAATAAAACAACAGTAAAAAGACAACCTATATACAGTAGCGAGTCCATAAAAGTAGGGAGGCTACATACAGACACCGGTTAGTCAGGCTGATTGAGGTAGTATGTACATGTAGATATGGTTAAAGTGACTATGCATATATGGTGAACAGAGAGTAGCAGTAGCGTAAAAGAGGGGTTGGCGGGTGGTGGGTGGCGGGACACAATGCAGATAGCCCGGTTAGCCATTGTGCGGGAGCACTGGTTGGTCGGCCCAATTGAGGTAGTATGTACATGAATGTATAGTTAAAGTGACTATGCATATATGATAAACAGAGAGTAGCAGCAGCATAAAAAAGAGGGGGGGCACACAATGCAAATAGTCCGGGTAGCCATTTGATTACCTGTTCAGGAGTCTTATGGCTTGGGGGTAAAAACTGTTGAGAAGCCTTTTTGTCCTAGACTTGGCACTCCGGTACCGCTTGCCATGCGGTAGTAGAGAGAACAGTCTATGACTGGGGTGGCTGGGGTCTTTGACAATTTTTAGGGTCTTCCTCTGACACCGCCTGGTGTAGAGGTCCTGAATGGCAGGCAGCTTAGCCCCAGTGATATACTGGGCCATACGCACTACCCTCTGTAGTGCCTTGCAYTCAGAGGCCGAGCAATTGCCAGTCAGGATGCTCTCGATGTTGCAGCTGTAGAACCTTTTGAGGATCTCAGGACCCATGCCAAATCTTTTTAGTTTCCTGAGGAGGAATAGGCTTTGTCGTGCCCTCTTCACGACTGTCTTGYTGTGTTTGGATCATTCTAGATGTTCCAACTAGCTAGGTATCTTTTTAGTTTTCTAGCACATTCATTCATTTGTTTGTGAACAATTAACAAGCAAGTTAGCTCCCACATGTTCTTGTCAAACTATCAACAGAGTAGCTAGCAAGCAACAAGATATGCCAAATACTGGGTCTAAAAACCACTTGAGGGCAAATGAATCAGATTTGACCATTCAGACAAGTCGCATGGCTAGGAATCAGATTTGTACATATCCGTGGGAAGTAGGGGCGCTGAGGGTGCACCCCCTGAAAAAACAGAATCAATATTTTTTTTAAATTATAAATCACAAAAGTAGTGCACTGGGCCTTTACTAGTCATGTATTAGCAGACCGATATAGCCCCCCCCCCCCGACAAAAGAATCTCAGCACCCCAACCCTCAAACTACTTCCGGCGGCTATAGATTTGTATCCGATTTCAAACCACCTACGAAGGTGGTTTCAAATATGTCTTGAAATATCCGATTCCATATGCTTTTTGGCTATTCAGACTGCAGGAAAAAGAACAGATTCAAATTGGATATGCAAGAAAAAAGGATCGAGTCACTTGTGAACAAGGCTTCACTTACTTTTTGACTGCAGCTGGGGCAAAGGTCTAAATGTGCTGAGTGGATGTTTTGCCCCTCCTTCATAATGTGTATGGGGTTTATTTCGATATGGGCGCATGGTTAACAACTGGTGCTCAACATCATGGCTGTATATCAGTCTGATTAGTCAACAAGTGTAGCATGTGATTGATGAGTGTGCTTGAACTCTGTGCCATTTGGGCACTACATAAAATACCTGGCCAGTCATGTCTGATAGCCAGACAGTATTCACACACTTTGATATGATATTTGCATTAAAGAGGGCATGAATGTATTTTGATAAATGTTCCAAAATTAGATATATTTTCTGTATTAAGTGTTCCAAATGTAGGGGATGCATGAATCGCTATACTGTAACTCATGTGTCTGAGTGTTTGAACATGTTCTGCACCTTGAGACATAGACGGTTTGTGTGTCTGGCCAACAACACTAAGGGGCCGTATCAGTGTGTCTGTGCCTGTGAGTGGACATGTGAGTTGAGGGACTTGAGTTACGGGGGCATTTCCCCTGTCTCTAGGCACCACTATGGGCAGAGAGAGAAAGAGAGATAGAGTGTGAAAGGGGGAGAGAAAGTCAGAGTGTGGGTGAGAGACAGATAGAGAGAGAAAGGGAGTTAGGGGTGGGTAGAAAGAGAGAGAGAGAGATGAGGAAAGAGGGTGGAAGCACCGAAAGAGACAGATATGGGGAAAGAGGCGGTGGGTAGGGGTGACATGGAAAGAGAGAGCGATGGGGAAGGGGTGGGTCATGTTCTGGTAGAAAACTTCTCTACGTGTTCCCATAAAAAAAGGCAGAGTAACATAAGCCTTGCCCCACCCCCTCACCCCAACCCAACGCCTCCCGTAACCCTCTCCCATGCCCCCCCGCAACCCAACGCCCCCCGTAARCCTCTCCTATGCCCCCCCGCCTGACCCCCCTGCACCCCACCCCAACACCTCCTGTTACCCTCTCCCATGCCCCCCCCCACACCCCCCCGCATGCCCCCTAGACTATATCAGGTTAGCATAGGTTGTGAAGAGTTTCAAATATTTCAGTAAATTGGGCAGATGTTAAAAAACTGATAGTTTTGTTGTTTATTCTGCTAGAAATTGAGAGCTCAATTCAGCCTTTCACCACCATCACTATTCTGCCCCCTCATGTGAAAAGCATTACTGCCTGGGTTAGGGCAAGGTTAAAAATCAAGGCTCTGCAATGAGTAATGGTATATTTGGATAAATAATTCATTACATTTAGTAAAAAAAACAATGAACTATTGTCCCTTGACTAGAGCAATGAATCTGTATTTTAATCTATAGAGCATTCACAAATGCCCTTTGAAAATCCTTTGTACACAGTAACTAACTCATACAGCATATCATTAAGTGAAGCTGACCAGGTGGGTACAGTAAATCAGCTTTAATCCAACTGAATAGTATCCATTGAACTGTTTTCCCCTTTAACTGTGACAGTAGATTTGTACATTTTTTTGTTGTATTTTTTTGACCGAATGCTTCTCTCACCTGTAGCATTATTTTTTTTTAAATGTAACCTTTAATTAACTAGGCAAGTCAGTTAAGAACAAATTCTTATTTACAATGACGGCCTACACCGGCCAAACCCGGACGACGCTGGGCCTATGGGACTCCCAATCACGGCCGGTTGTGATACAGCCTGGATTCGAACCAGGGTGTCTGTAGTGATGCTTCTAGCACTGAGATGTAGTGCCTTAGACCACTGCGTCACTCGGGAGTACCATAAAATGCACCACCAGATGTCATCATAGGCAAATGAGAGATGGCTGTGCCATCTTGCTGTTCCATTGACAACCATCAGCAAATATTGCTTCCAAAACAATATCATGGATAAGTGAGGGAAAAAAGCGTATTTGATCAAGACCAATTAACTTGTATCCAGTTATTTTACAGTTATTCGGTTCTATGATCTCTCATGAGTCATAACATATAATTGTCATTGAGGGAAATATGTTGGCTAGGACATGTTCTGCAGTATTTTGTCTTGTCTTTGAAGAAGGAGCCATCCAAACCATGACTTTTGAAGTGAAGCCTGTAGCAAGCTATGCAAATAGAGAAAATCTCACAAATTGTCCTAGAAAGAGTTCTTCCCAAGTTTGAGGAGTCAAGGGGCCCCAAAAGTGAGCTTAGCACCTTCATTTACAGATCACGTTACTCGTCTACATACTTCTCTTTTGGTAAAGTATACCATGTAATGTACTGTATACATGTAGTCAGACACACAAATAGGTACCCTATGCTACATATGGAGAGCATCCCCTTTTCATGTGACCTTTGGAAGGATGGAGTGTGTATTTCTAGGGGTATCAGACTCCAGCTGGTTCTCGTTACAGCATCCCTCCGCCACTCATTTTAAGGGAGCCTCCTGAATACTAGGGATGCATCCCAAATGGCACCCTATTCCCTATATTGTGCACTACTTTTGGCCAGGTCCCATGGGGAATAGGGTGCCAGGCTAGCCCTCCCGGACCGGGAATAGCAGGCCCTGCCCTCCATCCATGCTGACTCTGTGGAAAGACTCCCATGGTAAAGCCAATCCATGGCCAACAAACACAAAACCTTTCAGGATTACACAGCACCGCTATGACAGCTGCTCAACTGCCTTAGACACCCTTTATAAAACTACATTCAGTCACGTACAACGATATCCCTCTGGTAACTGACCTTGAGAAAGGCGGAGATAAAATTGCTGTCTGTTTTTCAAGGTCTTTAAAAAAAAGATCTCTTACCATGGTAGATACATGAATACACATACTATTCTTTTTTATGAGAAAAGCCATGTCTCTTTTTCATGAGGACAGCATCTCAGTAGTTGTGGTTTGGAAGCAGCCTCACTAAGCAGAGAAAGATGAGGTCAGCAATAAAGAGGAAGTGAGCTTCTGAATGTCGGGCAATCCTAATGATACCCTCAGCTGTCTGATCTGTCGACACTACAGGACATTTGCTGAGGAAGTCAAACGTACTTAATTAGATTTATGACAGTGAACAACAATTAAAGCGCCACAGACTATTGGCATTTCGCATTAATCAATATGGATACAAAAACATTTGTTGTGAAAATGCTATAGGAAGCTGGTAAACAAACAGGAGGTCTATTACTGTAATGAGACAAAACAATAAGGCATAATAGTAATCCAACTCATGGAATTGAATTATAAATTATAACAACTTAAACAATAAGCAGATATCAAGCTTAACATAAGGAACCTACTCAAATCAACAAAAGCCTGGGTTAGAGTTCTTTGTTCACTGAAATGAGTTGAGCTTCAATGTTAATTAATGGCTACTAGTGTTTCTGGAACCAATTCAGACGAACATGATTCAGAATGTTTCCACTCAAATGTCTGTTTCTTTATGGCAATGGACCATTGGGTGAAGTTCCTGGGTGAAGTGGGTGAAGTTTCCCCTAGGTACAGATATAGGATCAGCTTCCCCTCCCCAATCTTAACCTTAACCATTAATGCAAAACTGCAAAACTGACCCAAGACCAGCAACTAGGGACAACGTAACATTACACCTGGACCTTTGAGGTGGAAGAAGACTGACGGGTAGGCAGGTACAGCCATCAGCATGTTGGCTTGGTTCTTGTGTGTGATGTGGATCTAAACACAGGGTGTAAAATAAAGAGGTTTTACGATGCCGTCACAGTCTACAACACAGTCTATCCCTATACCCTCTGGTGTTAGGGAAACATTTTTGTTCTATCCATACACTGACACACCTGATTCAAGTAATGAAGTAATCACCAAGCCCTAGATGAATTGTGTCTGGTGTGTCAGTGTATGGCAAAAACAAAAATGTGGTCTGTCTGGTGAGGGTTTGGGAAATGCTGATCTCCAGTAAATCAAATTGTGTTTCTGAAACAATCTTGAGTCATGAGAATGGGCCTAATTGGGAACACTGCTAAAACAAACAAGCCAACATTTATTTATTACATTTCTTATTTAACCTTTATTTAACTAGGCAAGTCAGTTTAAGAACAATTCATATTTACAATGACGGCCTACCAAAAGGCCTCCTGCGGGGACGGGGGCTGGGATTTAAAAAACAACAACAAAAAAACAATATAAATACAAAAAGAATAAATACAATTTAAATACAATTTAAATATATTCTTAAGAATAAATGTGCCTTGAGTTTTGTCACACTCTAATTCAATTTGTCATAAAGATCCCAATGTAACGATATTCGTCGTCGGATGAAGAGTAGTCGGACCAATGCGCAGCGTGGTAAGTGTTCATGTTAAGTGTTCATGTTATCTTTATTAAAAAACAGAACACTAAACAAAATAACAAGGAGAAGGAACGAAAACGAAACAGTCCTGTAAGGTGCAGAAACACAAAACAGAAAACAACTACCCACAAAACCAACATGGAAAATTGCAACCTAAATAGGCTCCCCAATCAGAGACAACGAGAAACAGCTGTCTCTGATTGGGAACCAATTCAGGCCACCATAAACAAAAACCCTAGACAAGACAAAAACCCCTAGACAATACAAAAAACTAAACAAACCACCCTTGTCACACCCTGACCTAACCCTAACCAAAAAATAAAGAAAACAAATATAACTAAAGTCAGGGCGTGACACCCAAGGCCAACCTCACTTAATATATTACATTTATTATATCAAGTATAAAAGTATATTAATATTAGCACGTGCAAGGAGGCTGCATCCAGGGCTCACCATCAATCTACATAGGCAGTGCTTTATATGTCCTGAGAAAGGCAACAAGACAGAGAGACAGATCCATTTTAATTAACAAAAGGTAAAAGGCATAAAACCTTTAAGACTTGTGTATAGAGCATTAAAGTCTACCTGATAGTGATCTGTGAGGTTTGAGCCAGTCTGTGTCCAGCACACTTCAGCCCAGAATAGATCTGACCCATTTCGATAGCCCGACAACCCCACCACCTCAATCCGCTTGTCACTCGGGTCTGTGGTAGGGAACAGAACACATAAAAATACTATACATTGTCATACGCTTTTGAATCCCCTGCACATGCCAGAGGTCCATAGGAACCAATGAGCTCTCCTCAACCCCACCATTTACATCAGCAGTTGTCACAAAGTGTTTTTACAGTCACCCGGCCCAAACCCCAAAGAGCAAGCCGAAGCAAGAGCACACAATGATACACATTCATAGTGGAACAGATAATAAATGATATCTTAATTCTTAACTAAATATGTCACACAGATCTCCAAATTGGAAATTGGTTAAAAAAAGGTAGCACTTTACATGAACCCTTCGACATAAGACAGTTACTGTCGTAACAAGGACATAACAGATAGTTATGTAATAGTACAGTCCACTTCCCTCCCACCCTGAGATGGTCAAACTGCATTTGTATTTACCGGGGTCCAGGTCCTCCGTCGGAGAAGTTGATGACCTGCCGTGGGTTCAATAAATAGTGGAACTTCCTCATCACTCTGAAACATACATGCCATGACATGATATTCCCTCACAAGACAACATGCTATCAGTGCAGGCTAGYAGATATTTTATGTCTGTCCTGCTCTGTTCTTACCTCTCCCCCTGCTTCCTTCCACTCTTTGGGTTCACAAACACCAGAAGAGGGTGGGTGTCTGGAATTGGAGCAATCTGCAAAGGGAGATGGGGAGGAGAAAATATGAATGTGTTAATTCCCCAAATTCCAGTAAATACAACTGCCATTCGCAGATCCATATAAAATTCAAATGTATTACTGGCTTTCACACATTGGTGCCCAGGCTAATAGATAGGACTAGTATTTTGTGTAAGGTGGATATGCTTACCCCTGACATTGATAGTTAGGGGACCCTACACTCTTAGAAAAAAGTGTTCCAAAAGGTTTTTTTGGCTGTCCCCATAGGATAAACCTGTTTTGGTTTCAGTAGAACCCTTTTAGGTTACATGTAGAACCCTCTGTGAATAAGGTTCCACAAGGTACCAAAAAGGGTTCTACCTGGAACCAAAAAGGGTTCCTCAAAAGGGTTTCCTATGGGGACAGCCGAATAACCCTTTTAGGTTCTAGGTAGCACCTTTTTCCCCCCTAAGAGTGTACCTGCAGAATGTGACCGTCTGGGGTGATGTCCTCTAGGCTAGTGTCCTCCGTGGAATTCCTCCTTCCCTCTTCATCCTTCTCTAGAAACCCAGGGACAGAGAGTTAGGAGCATGGCAATGAATAAATACATTTAACACATACTGTAGTTTTATTGGGTGACAAAATCTGCTTGCATTTTTTGCTTTTAGTGGAAGAAAAGTCTGTATGGCAATTAACAGCGTGACTTAATTTGCAAAATGTTGTGGAACGGAGTCATGGGCTTGTCATGGGTTTAATGGCTGACCTTGGAGACTGAGTATATGGCCCATGGTGGCAGAATGTGGTCTCTTAGAGTCGCACGATGATGACCCAAAGATCACACATTCGTCATGGCGCTAAAACAAGACAGTCATTGTAAAAACTAGTGGCAGCCTGTGTGTACACATACATTCAAGCAAGTAAACACGCACGCACACACACACACTCACCATTTGTTGGCACCACACCCAGTGCTTCACTGCCAGGGTCTTGATCTTCTTGTTGCAGAAGGGACACTTACTGGAGTCACAGTCAGCAATGACCCAGCCATGAGCCGGCACCTGGAGCAGACAGAGGGACCAGAGCAAGATTCAATTTCGCTGACTGAAAACACATTCTTGAAATTTACATAAAAGTGATCAGGTGCGCAGATGAATCAAAATGTAAAATCATAATTTTACATTGAAATGTGAAGGACATTAGAACTCTTTTCAGCCTCACCCCAATCTGTTTTTTTGGATTTAACGAATGTTTGGGCGCAAACACAGCAAGACAGTAGTGAAGAGGACATGACAACACCTTTTTCCCCTCAGGAGACTAAAAAGATTTGGCATGGGTCCCCAGATCCTCAAAAAGTTGTACAGCTGCCCCATCGAGAGCATCTTGACCGGTTGCATCACCGCCTGGTTTGGTAACTGCTCGGCATCTGACCTTAAGGCGTTCCAGAGGGTAGTGCGCGCGGCCCAGTACATCACTGGGGCCAAGCTTCCTGCCATCCAGGACCAATATACTAGGCGGTGTCAGAGGAAAGCCCAATTTTTTTCCAAAAACTCCAGTCACCCAAGTCATAGACTGTTCTCTTTGCTACCACACGGAAAGCGGTACCGGAGCGCCAAGTCTAGGACCAAAAGGCTCCTTAACAGCTTCTACCCCCAAGCCGTAAGACTGCTGAACAATTAATCAAATGTCCACAGGACTATTTACATTGACCCCCCTCCATTTGTTTTTTACACTGCTGCTACTCGTTGTTTATTATCACTTCACCCATACCTACATGTACAAATGACCTCGACTAACCTGTACCCCCGCACATTGACTCGGTACCGGTACCCCCTGTATATAGCCTCATCATTTTTATTTTATTGTGTTACTTTTTATTATTTCGTTTATTTGGTAAATATTATTTTCTTAACTCTTTCTTGAACTGCACTGTTGGTTAAGGGCTTGTCAGTAAGCATTTCACGGTAAGGTCTACACATTGTATTCGACGCATGTGACAAATAAAGTTTGATTTGATGGATCAAGGTTCTTGTTGGCATAGCGACCATGGACGGTGTACTTGTATACTGATCGGGAGAGAAGAAAAAAAAACACTCTTAAGCATTTCTCTTTGGAAATGTTTTGTTGTTTTTGCATGTTGTTGGCAGTATCAACAATGTGCAACTCTCTTCCATAGGCAGAATATTGGATCAACTATATTGATGAAAACGTTTAATATTTCAGTCTCACGTTGTTTACTAAAGCTGCACTTAAGGAGGGTGGGCATTGTGAGTGCAGGGGCAGGGAAGCTGAATCATGTTAAATGCATAAATAATAAGTTAAATGATGGTTGATTGACATTGTGGCCCTACCATGCTTAGTTTTGAGAAGCATATGGCACACATCTGTGCAGCAATCAGGGGGCATAAAGAACGACAGCAGTGATCACCAACCCTGGTCCTGAATAGCTATCGGACATGCAGGCTTTTATTCCAACCCAGCCCCAACACACATGATTCAACTAATCAACTACTGATACAGAACTTGGTTAAATCAGTCAATTGCTGGGCTGGGACAAAAGCTTGTATGCCCTTAGGCCTATACACTGTAGCTCTCAAGAACCAGAGTTCAGTTAGTGACCACAGAACTACAGTCTACTGGGACACACAGAACTCCGGTCTATGAATATCAGACACAGAGATCGCCCCCTAGTGACGGGATAGAGCTCTTACAGATGCAGGAAAGGCCTCATTTCCTGAGGCTCCGATGCACGCTGCAGTACACAGGCTTGTTAAAGTGCGTCATCCTCCAGATGTGCTGCCTGTCCATTTCTGCCATCTGAGCGAGAGCTAGAAAAGAGAGAGAGAGGCAGGGTTCTTTGTTAAAAACAGTCAAGTAAACAGCGGGGTAGTCTCGTTGCATGGTAGACTCGTAGCGAAGGAGACATTGTGGCTGTGTGAAGAGACTAACAGCATGGTAAAGTAAACAGCACACCAATCCAAACAAGTATCTATTGTATGTGTGTACAGACTTATTTCTGATCCAGTCCTGTCAACAAAGTATGAGGGCCATGAATAGATAGATTTTGGATAAGACAGGGACAAGATAAGACATAACTGGATAAGACATGACTTTGGGGTGACATTTAAAAGTATAATCTCAAACAGAATTGAATAAAGCTTTATCAAGATGTACAGTAGTTGAACCATAGAGCACATAACAAATGTTCTAGGACATAAGGAGTCTATTGTCATATGCTGAATCATGTACACTGATTGAGTTAACCAGAGGAGCCAGAGTCTGACTGTCGGTGCTTCTTGTCTTGAGTCCCAGCAGCACCAGATTGTTAATCCCAGCATCGATGGCATTCATCATGTCCTTTAGCACCTTAGGGACCAATCAGAGTAGTTAGGCTTCCACTGTTCCTGTTTCCCTGCCAATCAGAGTAGTTAGACTCCCACCGTTCCTGGTTCCTGACCAATCACAACGTATGCTAAATCTCACTGCGCTGCTGTGAGTGGACATCACTTCAAATTTAATTTCGTAAATTAATTTATTGGAATTGAAATTGAATTTAAACCCAACCCAGCTAAATACTGTTAATGTTAGCCACTCATCGCTATTCATTACAACTCTCTAACCAGGAACTTGCACAAGGACTGTACAACTGAGTGCTGCTGAGTGTAGATTTTGGGCCCAATTCAATCAAGACCGGTAACTAGGTTACTGGGATGAGACAAAACAATTTGAGAAAGTGTATATTTAGATTAATGTGGTCTAATTCTTTCCATGAAAATAATGTTTGCTCCCCATCAAAAAAAAAGGCATGATAATTAAGGCATAATAATTCCAACATCAAAACATCAACACTTGCTTACTTGTCCCTGAAACCTGATGGGTAAACTACAAAGCAGATTGGTTAGATGTACTATGAATCTAGCTAGCTTCAGATTACAGCTCAGGCTTCATCCATATTACGAAGGTGGATATTGATTCTGCCTCCACCGCTAACTCCAGCCAGGCTTGTAACTATCACGTTTCAGGTACGACCCAAATGCAGACCGTGTCGAAGTAACAATGTTTATTACAGCAACAGGGGCAGGCAAACAACAGGTCAGGTCAGGCAGAGGTCGGTAATCCAGAGCAGTGGGGCAAAAGTACAGGACAGCAGGCAGGGTCAGGGCAGGCAGAAAGGTCAAAACAGGGAAAACTAGAAAGCAGAAACAAATGAGAGACAGGAGCAGAGGGAAAAATGCTGGTAGGCTTGACGAAACAAAACGAACTGGCAGCAGACAAACCGAGAACACAGGTATAAATACACAGGGAATAATGGGGAAGATGGGCGACACCTGGAGAGGGGTGGAGACAAGCACAAAGATGTGAAACAGATCAGGGCGAGACACATACTGGATAAGGTCTGCCAAAATGACAAGATGCCAAGTGTGTGGCGAAATCCTGCACCGAGCCTTCACCGTGCGCTGCCACTTTAAGAGCGCATCAGCAGTAAGAAGGAGGAAATAAAGACAGCTCTTTCAGCTCTCTGGGAAGGAGCTTTTGGTTGGTATTTAACTCAATCATCGGTGTGACCGCTCTAAATCGTGGTTGTTATAGTTTGGGACCGCACCGGTTATGGATCGCATGGATTAGTAGCAACATTGTTGCGAAGCTTTGACATACAAACTATCAGACGGTCAGACAGTACACCGGCACGCCTGTAGACCACAGCTAAGATCTCTTGTTCTTGTTCTCTCATTCTCTTCCTTCTATCGTTCCAGTGCTTTACCCTGCAACAGACTTTCTATTTTTCAAATGCACTTCCCATTGATGTTCATTAGAGCTGGACTATTATTGCCCTGCCAGAAATATTTGGGTGGACATTTTAATTAAAAGGGAGGTTGCTTGCAAGTTGTGTATTGTTATTTGAACTATATTGATGACATGTGGCCGAGAAGATTGTGGCCATTTTTAAGGCCTTTGTTTTGTCTATGAACACCCCCCACATTCATACCCTCTGCACTCCTCCACTGGAAGGTAATACATATTACTGCAAATCCTCTGATGACTGAGTTCTTTCTTGTAAATTGTTATTAAGAAGTTGCCGTTCAATTGCATGAGGAATTATTGGTCGGGTTACCCCTGTGCTGTGACGTGTGTCTTCTCTTTTCTCTCCACTGGCTATCTGGCAAACAGGCTACACTCTAGGCAGTCTCTTCTGCTGATGTGTGTGGGTCTGGTAGTGGTACTCTCTCTATTACACTCTTTTCCTTTCGGCATGGTTAATACCTGCCTGGCGCCCGAACAAAATCTTTATCTTTACCCCTCTCTAATAAATACCGCTACAAGTATATTCTACATAAGTGTATACTGCTTTATGTAAACATTAGCTGTATCCATAATGAAAGCAGAGATAGGCAGGTAGCCTAGTGGTTAAGAGCGTTGGGCCAGTAACTGAACTTTTGCAGGTTGAAATCCCTGAGCAGACTAGGTAAAAAATGTTGATATACTCTTGAGCAAGGCACTTAACCCTAATTGCTCCTGTAAGTCGCTCTGGATAAGTGTCGGCTAAAATGCTTTGTAGTATACCCGTCAGGTGAAATGTTTTGATTTAATACCCAGTGAGTATTCCCATAAGGATAATTGACAGGTATGCAAGTGGATGTTTTACCGGTCTGCGATCTGTCACGTCCCAACCCAGGTAGTCTGCCGCATGCATCATCTGGGCGATGATCCACTTCCTGATTGAGAGTTAAAGCACATTATCATGGAGGTGTGTATTCTTTCACAACTCCTACTGTTCACTGTACAGTGTACACTACATCCCTTTTGATTTGATGTGAGAGTAGAATGTATTCATAATACATCATATAGAAAGTACATTTCAGTCAAGTTGAAGTCATTTACTGAGCTGTCCAGGAGTCCGTTGCTATCTATGTCGTAAAGTTTGAAAGTAACAAAGCACAAAAGGTTATGAAATTAGTAAATCAATAATAAATCCTTTGTTTCCACTCTCTGCTCCTTGTCTCTCCTCACTGGTGAATTGAAAGCAGCTAAAATATAAACTTATCAGGGAATACAACTATCACACAGAATTACATTTGGTGAGAAGACAGTAGGCTACTCAGTACTCACGTTCCAGTTTCTGGCGTCTTTTCCTCCATCACAGAGAAGTAACATGACACATCTTTGAGGTAGACTTGACCTGAAAGACAAAGCCAGGAGTTTATTCAGATGTTTAGCAATTGGAATTTTATCCACTTCTTGCCCATATCAAGTAAGGAGCCATTTACAGTACGCATTAAAGTATAACATATTGTTGAGCTATCGTAAACTCATGAATGTTCACATCAATGCTGTCACTTTTTAAGAGCAATTGATGGGCATTGAGGGTATACGTAAGATACAGTGCCTTGTGAAGGCAGGCAGGGGTCGATAATCCAGAGTAGTGGGGCAAAGATACAGGACGGCAGGCAGGCTCAGGGGTCAGGCGGGCGGGCGGGCTCAGGGACAGGACAGGCAAGGGTCAAACCCCGAGAAAAGAGAGACTGGGGAAAAGCAGGAGCTGATACAAAAAACGCTGGTTGACTTGACAAACTGGCAACAGACAAACAAAAAACGCAGGTATAAATACACAGGGGATAATGGGGAAGATGGGTGACACCTGGAGAGGGGTGGAGACAATCACAAAGACAGGTGAAACAGATCAGGGTGTGACAGTACCACCCCCCAGGGGCGCTACCTGGCGTCCTACCTGGGCGCACACCTGGTTGAACGGGGTGACGGCGGTGGAAGTCAGCGATGAGGACTGGGTCCAGGATGCCTCTAGCGGGGACCCAGCACCTCTCCTCCGGGCCATAACCCTCCTAGTCAACCAGGTACTGGAATCCCCTGCCCCGCGGTCGAACACTCCGGAGACGTCTCACCATGTAAGCCGGATGGCCGTCGATGAGAGGGGTGGGCCTGGAAACAGTAGACAAAGGGCTGTGAGACATGGATTTAACTCGGGACACATGAAAGGTGGGGTGTATACAAAGGGTACGGGAAACAGAAGATGAACAGCAGGAGGGACTAATCATTTTAGAGATGGGAAACGAGCCAAAAAAACAGGGGGAGAGATTGCAGGATTCCACCCGGAGGGGCAGATCCCGGGTGGATAGCCATACCTTCTGCCCGAGACGATGRCGGGGTCTGATGGCGATCTGCTTGTCGTTGATACCTGGAGGTGGTCTTGAGGAGGGCCGACCTGGTTCTCCTCCAGGTACGACAACAGCGGTGGACAAACATCTGGGCAGAAGGTACGCCGACCTCTACCTCCTGCTCGGTGAAGAGCAGGGGCTGATACCCCAGGGAACATTCAAAGGGCGATAGGCCCGTGGTAGAGCAGGGAAGGGTGTTGCATGCGTATTCCACACACACAAGCTGCTGGCTCCAGGTGGTGGGGTTGGCGGAGACCAGGCAGCGCAGAGTTGTCTCAAGGTCCTGGTTGGCTTGCTCCGACTGGCCATTGGACTGGGGGTGAAACCCAGAGGACAGGCTAGCCGACGACCCAATGACGGTGCAGAACGCCTTACAGAACCCGGGACGAGAACTGAGGGCCCTGGTCGGAGACCATGTCCATGGGCAGTCCATGGATCCAGAAGACGTGCTGCACCATGAGCTGGGCCGTTTGTGGTTGGTCCATACGATGAACGCATGTTCTGCCCCCTCCAGCCAGTGCCTCCATTCCTCCAACGCCATCTTCACTGCGAGAAGCTCACGATTTCCCACATCGTAGTTTTTCTCCATGATGTTGAGGCGATGGGAGAAGGCGCAGGGATGTAGCTTCAGGTCCAGGGCAGAATGCTGGGACAGGACCTTCCCCACTCCTACATTCGACACATCGGCCTCCACCACAAACTGATGGGAAGGGTCAGGATGAACCAGGATGGGAGCAGTGGTGAAGCGGTGTTTGAGGTCCCGGAACACCCGGTCAGCAGCAGGGGACCACATGAACGGAACCTTGGGAGAAGTGAGGGGGGAAGCCAGAGTGCTGTAACCCCAGATGAAGCGGCAATAGAAGTTGGAGAACCCCAGGAAACGTTGCAGCTGCACCCTGGACGAAGGCTGGGGCCAATCCACCACCGCTCTCACCTTCCCGGGATCTCTCTGGACACTCCCAGCGGAGATGATGTACCCCAGAAAGGGGATGGTGGAGCGATGGAACTCACACGTCTCTGCCATAACAAACAGCTGGTTCTCCAGGAGGCGTTGAAGAACCTGTTGGACGTGGAGCAAGTTCTTGGGGGGAGCCGGAGAAGACAAGGATGTCATCAATGTAGACGAAGATGAACCGGTTCAATATGTCGCGGAGAACATCATTTACCAGAGTCTGGAACACAGCAGGGGTGTTGGTGAGGCCAAATGGCATGCCCAAATACTCGTAGTGGCCGCTGGCCATGTTGAAGGCGGTCTTCCACTCATCCCCCTCCCGTATTCGCACCAGGTGGTAGGCGTTCCGTAGATCCAGCATGGAAAACACGGTGGCCCGCTGGAGTGGCCCGCTGGAGCGGCTCGAAAGCCGAGGAGATGAGTGGTAGCGGGTAGCAGTTCTTCACCGTTATGTCTTTGAGTCCCCGGTAGTCGATGCATGGGTGCAGGGTCTTGTCCTTCTTCTCCACAAATAAGATCGCTGCACCGGCGGGAAAGAACAAAGTACGTATAAATCCTGCAGTACAGTTGTCCCCGGGATGGAGTGGAGCTAGGGAGAAGGTCAATCCAGCAGTCATATGGTCGGTGCGGCGGAAGCGAAGTTGGCTGGGCCTTGTTGAACACCTCCCAAAGGTCCTGATACCCCGCGGGAATGGCAGAGAGGTCTGGGGAACCTTCTGAGCCCCCAGGAAGATGTCCCGGGGCAGGTTGCGCTGACTTCAGACACTGAGCGTGGCAGAACAGACTCCAGCCCATGATGGCACCAGTAGACCAGTTGATGAGGTGATTGTGTCGCTGAAGCAAGGAGAATCCCAATACCAAGGATCATCAAAAGTTGTGCTAAAAATTCTCGGACAACCCAAAGATTCCTAGATGCCCTTCCAGACTCCCTCCGCCTACCCAAGCACGTCATAGTACAACAATCAGTTAACCACCTAACTGAGCAACTCAATTTAACCTTGCGCAATACCCTAGATGCAGTCGCACCCCTAAAAACAAACATTTGTCATAAGAAACTAGCTCCCTGGTATACAGATTATACCCGAGCTCTGAAGCAGGCTTCCAGAAAATTGGAACGGAAATGGTGCTACACCAAACTGGAAGTCTTCCGACTAGCTTGGAAAGACGGTACCGTGCAGTATCGATGAGCCCTCACTGCTGCTCGATCATGATATTTTTCCAACTTAATTGAAGAAAATAAGAACAATCCAACAGTTATTTTTGATACTGTCGCATAGCTAACTAGAAAGCAGCATTCCCCAAGAGAGGATGGCTTTCACTTCAGCAGTGATAAATTCATGAACTTCTTTGAGGAAAAGATTATGATCATTAGAAAGCAAATTAGACTCCTCTTTAAATCTGCATATTCCTCCAAAGCTCAGTTGTACTGAGTCTGCACAACTCTGCCAGGACCTAGGATCAAGGGAGACGCAAGTGTTTTAGTACTATATCTCTTGACACAATGATGAAAATAATCATGGCCTCTAAACCTTCAAGCTGCATACTGGACCCTATTCCAACTAAACTGCTGAAAGAGCTGKTTCCTGTGCTTGGCCCTCCTATGTTGAACATAATAAATGGCTCTCTATCCACCGGATGTGTACCAAACTCACTAAAAGTGGCAGTAATAAAGCCTCTCTTGAAAAAGCCAAACCTTGACCAAGAAAATATAAAAAACTAAAATCGGCCTATATCGTATCTTCCATTTCTCTCAAGAATATTAGAAAAAGCTCACAGCCTACCTGAAGACGAACAATGTATACGAAATACTTCAGTCTGGTTTTAGACCCCATCATATCACTGAGACTGCACTTGTGAAGGTGGTAATTGAACTTTTAATGGCGTCAGACCGAGGCTCTGCATCTGTCTTCGTGCTCCTAGACCTTAGTGCTGCTTTTGATACCATCGATCACCACATTCTTTTAGAGAGATTGGAAACCCAAATTGGTCTACACAGACAAGTTCTGGCCTGGTTTAGATCTTATCTGTCGGAAAGATATCAATTTGTCTCTGTAGATGGTTTGTCCTCTGACAAATCAACTGTAAATGTTGGTGTTCCTCAAGGCTCCGTTTTGGGACCACTATTGTTTTCACTATATATTTTACCTCTTGGTGATGTCATTCGGAAACATAATGTTAACTTTCACTGCTATGCGGATGACACAGCTGTACATTTCAATGAAATCTGGTGAAGCCCCAAAATTGCCCTCCCTGGAAGCCTGTGTTTCAGAAATAAGGAAGTGAATGGCGGCAAATGTTCTACTTTTACACTCGGACAAAACAGAGATGCTTGTTATAGGTCCCAAGAAACAAAGATCTTCTGTTGAATCTGACAGTAAATCTTGATGGTTGTACAGTAAAAAAACTGTGAAGGACCTCTGCGTTACTCTGGACCCTGATCTCTCTTTTGACGAACCTATCAAGACTGTTTCAAGGACAGCTTTTTTCCATCTACGTAACATTGCAAAAATCAGAACATTTCTGTCCAAACATTTCTGTCCAAAAATTAATCTATGCTTTTGTCACTTCTAGGTTAGACTACTGCAATGCTCTACTTTGCGGCTTCCCGTATAAAGCACTAAATAAACTTCAGTTAGGGCTAAACACGGCTGCTAGAATCTTGACTAGAACCAAAAAATGTGATCATATTACTCCAGTGCTAGCCTCTCTACACTGGCTTCCTGTTAAGGCAAGGGATGATTTCAAGGTTTTACTGCTAACCTACAAAGCATTACATGGGCTTGCTCCTACCTACCTTTCCGATTTGGTCCTGCCGTACATACCTACACGTACGCTATGGTCACAAGACGCAGGCCTCCTTACTGTCCCTAGAATTTCTAAGCAAACAGCTGCAGGCAAGGTTTTCTCCTATAGAGCTCAATTTTTATGGAATGGTCTGCCTATCCATTCAGTAGGTCCTATGATTGAGTGTAGTCTGAGCAACAAACCGCCCTTGCTGTGTCTGCCTGGCTGGTTCCCCTCTCTCCACTGGGATTCTCTGCCTCTAACCCTATTACAGGGGCTGAGTCACTGGCTTACTGGTGCTCTTCCATGCCGTCCCTAGGAGGCGTGCGTCACTTCAGTGGGTTGAGTCACTGACGTGATCTTCCTGTCCGGGTTGGCGCCCTCCCTTGGGTTTGTGCCGTGGCGGAGATCTTTGTGGGCTATACTCGGCCTTGCCTCAGGATGGTAAGTTGGTGATTGAAGATATCCCTCTAGTGGTGTGGGGGCTGTGCTTTGACAAAGTGGGTGGGGTTATAGCCTGCCTGTTTGGCCCTGTCCGAGGGTATCGTCGTACGCGGCCACAGTGTCTCCCGACCCCTTCTGTCTCAGCCTCCAGTATTTATGCTGCAGTAGTTTGTGTCGGGGGGCTAGGGTCAGCCTGTTATATCTGGAGTATTTCTCCTGTCTTTTCCGGTGTCCTGTGTGAATTTAAGTATTCTCTCTCTCGCTCTCTCTCTTAGGACCTGAGCCCTATGACCATGCCTCAAGACTACCTGGCCTGATGACTCCTTGCTGTCCCCAGTCCACCTGGCCGTGCTGCTGCTTCAGTTTCAACTGTTCTGCCTGCGGCTATGGAACCCTGACCTGTTCACCGGACGTGCTACCTATCCCAGATCTGCTGTTTTCAACTCTCAAGAGACCGCAGGAGCGGTAGAGATACTCTGAATGATCGGCTTTGAAAAGCCAACTGACATTTACTCCTCAGGTGCTGACCTGTTGCACCCTCGACACTGAGTATTATTATTCGACCCTGCTGGTCATCTATGAACATTTGAACATCTTGGCCATGTTCTGTTATAATCTCTACCCGGCACAGACGGGGCTGTAGTGGAGCGGGTCGAGAGATAAGTTCCTTGGTGTCCACATCAACAATAAACTATCATGGTCCAAACACACCAAGATAGTCGTGAAGAGGGCACGACAACACCTTTTCTCCTTCTGGAGACTGAAAAGATTTGACAGGGGTCCCCAGATCCTCAAAAAGTTCTACAGTTGCACCATCGAGAGCACCCTGACCGGTTGCATCACGCCTGGTATGGCAACTGCTCAGCCTCCGACTGCAAGTCGCTACAGAGAGTATTTCGTATGGCCCAGCACATCACTGGAGCCAAGCTTCCTGCCATCCAGGACCTATATACTAGGCGGTGTCAGAGGAAGGCCCAAAWWWTTMTCGAAGACTCCAGTCAACCAAGTCATAGACTGTTCTCTCTGCTACCGCACGGCAAGCAGTACCAGAGTGCCAAGTCTAGGTCCAAAAGGCTCCTTAACAGCTAATACCCCCAAGCCATAAGACTCCTGAATAGCTAATCAAATGTTTACCTGGACTATTTGCCTTGCCCCCCCCACCCACCACCCCCATTTTTATGCAGCTGCTACTCTGTTTATTATCCATGCAGTCACTTTACCTCTTCCTACATGTACATAATACCTCGACTATTCGGTGCCCACGCACATTGACTCTGTACCGGTACCCCTGTATATAGCCTCACTACTGTTATTTTGTTACTCCTTAATTATTAGTTTTTTATTTATATATATTTTTACATTTATTTCAGTAAATAATTTCTTAATTCAAAAGGCACTCGCACATCTGAGCTATCTTTTTTGCAGGTGCACGGTAACAGTTGAATAAAATGAGAAAAAAGAGGAAACCCGCACACTTCTCTTGATAGTATCACTACTCTTTAATAAGCTTTACATATCAGCCTCACGGCCTTCGTCAGAGCTTTTAGGCCGCGAGGCTGATATGTAAAGCTTATTAAAGAGTAGTGATACATCAAGAGAAGTTCTTCCTCTTTTTTCTCATTTTATTCAACTGTTACCATGCACCTGCAAAAAAGATAGCTTATTAAGGAGCAGTGATACTATCAGTGATACTATATTAAGGAGCAGTGATACTATCAAGAGCAGTGCGGGTTTCTTCCTTTTTCCAGTAAATCCTTTCTTAGCACTTTTTTCTTAAAACTGCATTGTTGGTTAAGGGCTTGTAAGCATTTAACTGTAAGGTATTTGGCGCATGTGACACATTTTATTTGATATAGACAAACAAAAGAAGGAGCAATTCAAAGTAGATGGTAACTTTACAGTAAAGATGTGGGCTTGCTTTAGCTTTTTAAAAGTATTTTTGTGGTAATGAAGAAGTTGTGTTCAGGGATTGTGTTCAGTATTGTTGTGGTCTTTAGTTATGGTCAGTAGTTGTGTGGTCAGAAGTTGTGTGGCTATGGTCAGTAGTTCTGTGTTGTGTCACTAGATATGGTCAGTAGCTGTGTGGTCCGTAGTTGTGGTCAGGATTGTGTTCAGTAGCTGTGTGGTCAGTAGTTGTGTGGTTGTGGTCAGTAGTTGTGGTCTTTAGTTATGGTCAGTAGTTGTGTGCTGCGTCAGTTCTGTGGTTGTGGTCAGAAGTTATGGTCAGTAGCTGTGTGTCAGAAGTTCTGTGGCTGTGGTCAGTAGTTCTGTGGTTACTAGATATGGTCAGTAGCTGTGTGGTCTGTAGTTGTGGTTAGTGATTGTGTTCAGTAGTTGTGGTCAGAAGTTGTGWTCAGTATTTGTGTGGTCAGTAGTTGTGTGGTTATGGTTAGTATTTATGGTCAGTAGTTGTGTGATAATGCACAGCCCCATGTCGCAAGGATCTGCACACAATTCCTGAAATCTGAAAATGCCCCAATTGTTCCATGGCCTGCATACTCACCAGACATGTCACCCATTGAGCATGTCTGGGATGCTCTGGATCGACGTTTACGACAGCATGTTCCAGTTCCCGCCAATATCCAGCAAGTTCTCACAGCCATTGAGGAGTGGGACAACATTCAACAGGTGACAATCAGCAGCCTGATCAACTATGCGAAGGAGATGGGTCTCGCTGCATGAGGCAAATGGTGGTCACACCAGATACTGACTGGTTTTCTGATCCACGCCCTTACCTTTTTTAAAAAGGTTTCTGTGATCAACAGATGCATATCTGTATTCCCAGTCATGTGGAATCCATAGATTAGGGCCTAATGAATTTATTTCAATTGACTGCGTTCCTTATATGAACTCAGTAAAATCTTTTAAATTGTTGCATGCTGTGTTTATATTTCTATTCAGCGTAGATTCAAATCTCTTTTTAAGAAATGTCTCAGACTATCCCTGGAGGTAATGTGGAAGACATCTGAGTGGCACAGTGTAAAGACAACGACTCTCCCACACCACGTGCCTGCAAGAATTTACCCTAATACCAGTAGACAGCCTTTTTGCTCCGTTAGCCAAATAGAAAATAAATACTTGAAAAATATTCACACATTGGTGAATCATTGCATTATTCAAGTGTGCAGCACTATATGCAATGTGGTTTAGATGAGAAGCTTGTGTATAGGTTGTGGTAAACTGTGGGGTGTTGGGTTGAGCGTGCAGAGATTGGCACAGAGGTTTTGGGGTCCCCGGTATCCCCCGGGGTAGACCTCCTGGGATACAACAAGGTGTAGAGCTTGCGAAGTGAAAGCCCCCACTTAAATCTTCAAAATAGTTATTCTTTAGCACTCAMCTTCTCACACTGTTTAAACTAGAACTGCCGTTCAAACTTTGTGTAGACTGGTCTGGATTGAGTTGCTTGTATTCAACTTTTTGATATCTTTTATACTTTTTAAATTACAATTTTTCTCCTTTTTGTCCATCTTCATTCACTTTTATGGCATTTCCCTGCACATTGTAAGTATGATATTGGAACTGACCCTGTATATAGTACGCTTACTTACTTATTGTGCTTTCATATTTCTCGTGTTTTTGTAGGATTAGATTGTTATTGATTATTGCATTTTTGGGTTTGCAAGGCATTTCACTGTACTTGTGCAATGTGACATTAAACTTAACTCAACATTCTAAAGCTCCCCATTGTGACATCACTTCCAACATTCACTGTAAACTATTTAACTTTTGACACAAGTCAGCTATTGACCACTTTTCCAACAAGTTAGACAAAAAGTTAGAGCATACATCTTTGTCAACTTCTCTGCTATTCAAATATGTTAGCAGAACTATATCTGCTACAGATCTAACAATACAGCTGTTTTAGTAACTGCATTAACGCACTATTTCAAAACTTTTGCCCAACAACTGCCATTTTGACTACTCCCCCAACAAGTCAGACAAAAACTTAAGAGTATGAAATCTTAGCTAACAGCTCTCCGTCTCATCATTGAGCAGCCCAAAATTATGATTAGGGTGAAGTGGCTACAATTAATGAGCACAACCCCACAACTARTGACCACACAACTATTGACCATAACTACTGGCCACAACCACTCACCACAACTCCACACAACTGCTGACCACAACTACTTACTACTGACCACGACACAACTACTGACCAAAATTGTTTACCACAACCACTGACCACACAACTACTGAACAAAACCACAAAAATACTGACCACAACCCCACAACTACTGGCCAAAATGACTGACCACAATGACTAGCCACAACCACTGACCACAAACAAAAACACTGACTACAACAACAAAACTACTGACCACAGCTACAGACCAGAATATCTGACCACAACTTCTGATCAAAACTACTGACAACCACACAACTACTGACCACAACCACAAAAATACTGACCACAATCCCAACACTGATCACGACCACAACTACTGACCAAAACCTCAACTACTGAACACAACCACATAACTACTGACCACAACCATACAACTGCTGACCACAATTACTGATCACAACCACAAAACTTCTGATCACAATCACACAAGGTGGCTTATGGTAGAGAAATTAACATTCAATTCTCTGGCAACAGCTCTGGTGGACATTCTTGCAGTCAGAATGCAAATTGCATGCTCCCTCAACTTGAGACATCTGAGGCATTGTATTGTGTGATGAAACTGCACAATTTAGAGAGTGGTCCTTTATAGTCCCCAAGCACAAGGTGCACCTGTGTAATGATCATGCTGTTTAATCAGCTTCTTGATATGCTACACCTGGCAGGTGGATGGATTATCTAGGCAAAGGAGAAATGCTCACTAACAGGGATGTATATTTGCAAAAAGAAATTATACAGAAATACGCTTTTTGTGTGTATGGAAACATTTCTGGGATCTTTTATTTCAGCTCATGAAACATGAGACCAACACTTTACATGTTGCGTTTACATTTCTGTTCAGTGTAGATCCGTCTCTTTACACTACTTACACTACCATAAGTATCTCTCCTGGACCTAGTTTGTGTCGTCAAAGTAGTGTAGTGTAAAGAGGCCCTTAGAACACAATCGAGTCTGAATCTATGTAAGCCGTTGTTCCAACAAATATTTATATAAACTTGAGTTGAGAAAATGGATACATTCTTCAACTGAATTAAGTGAATTGTACATACATTTAAATAGGCATAACACAGTAATTATAAGGGAATAATACTTACATGAGTATTAATAACAGCCTACCCATCACCATTATTAACTCGTTTTGGAACATCAAATTACACTGTAGGCTAGTGTCCAAAATCAGTTCCAACCTTGTTAGTCAAACAAGTCCAAGGCGTCGTGTTAGATGGGCAAAGAAAAATATTTTTACCTTTCAGGTGCCATAGCCTACACATTGTGTTATCGGCAGGTGGTCATAGCTCTTTCACTCGGCTACATTTGCTTACAGGTGGAGATTAATCATTTATAAAAGGGAATGTAAGAACAGCTTACTTTGCATAAATACCTTGGTGAAGTAAGTCCTAATAGATGGCAATGGTGACGAGGGACAAGTGGACCTGAAAGAAACCCGGTGTCCACAGCAGAATTCAGTCGAACATGGGTGAAGTTAGGTGTTGCCGCCAGCTTGCAACAAGTTACACTAGCACCACCTTGGTGACAATATAGGACAGTTCCTATTTATATTTTTATGCGATAAGGGGTTAAAGTAATCCATTGGGACAGGAGGCCCTTTTTGCAGTTGATTTGTCTTTTGTCAAAATGATAACTGACAGAATACTCCAGATTAAAAATACAAGAGCAACAGAATCACTATCATCAAGAAGAGTGGATAGGTCAGAAAGGATACAATGTAGCTTCTCAGGGCACAGCAGGTAGAATATTTCCTCATCAATACATGAACAAGTTGAGACATGGTTTAGGCCATTACAATGTAATCTTTTTCATTGGGGAAGATTTCCCCTTGTACTTGGAAATAAATAGTGTGTTTTTGTTATAAAACAAATTAACACAATACAACAATCCAAACCACCAGGAATTCTTATCGGCTTTTAATGAAAACATATATCTCACAAAACAAAACTATGGATAGATACTGAAATGGAAGTGCATCAGTATGTGAATATTGATATATGGTGAACTATTTACAATAAATGTGTAATTCTAACCCAGTTGTGTGGTATTATTATCAAGTCAGTATGGCATCATCACAGTAACACACTAGTTCACATGAATAAGCAAAAAAGGTAAAGACAGGTGCAGCCCAAAACCAATTTAAAATATCAGGGGTACTTTAAGTTCTATTAAACGTTTGCTACGGTGCGTGACGGTTTGTCCTGAACGACACGTATCCGAAAACATTAAACTTTCTTGAACCAACTTTGATGTATGTTTGCTCTGATTGGTAGGGTGTGACTTTTTTTATTTTACCTTTATTTAACTAGGCAAGTCAGTTAAGAACAAATTCTTACTTTCAATGACGGCCTAGAAACAGTGGGTTGTTCAGGGGCAGAACGACAGAGTTTTACGTTGTCAGCTCGGGGATTCGATCTTGCAACCTTTCGGTTACTAGCCCAACGCTCTAACCACTAGCCTACCCTGCCACCCCATGAAGCAATGAGTGACGTATTTAAAAGGGCAGAGGCCATGCTGACTGCGTACCCCAACCCAATCGCTCCCCGTTTTTTCAACTGGTCGTTGAAAAAACGAACGAACAGCACTGTTTCCGTTTAATTGAATGTTACACACCATTTCCCCCCTGTACTGAACGCAGCCCAGTTCCTGTGTACAGGGGTGTATTAGTCCACACCATTGCAAACTGTAGCAAAAAAAAATTCAACAAAACTCAGCATTTCTTATTGGATAAGTTTAGGTTGGTCCCTTCCGTTTCGTTCCTAGTGAATACATCCTAGATTGCAGTTTAACATCAAAATACATATTTGTCCTGTCTCTCACTGCCGTCTACATTTCTGAATAGTAAAATGGAGGGTCTAGCCACTAATCCTTCATCAATTATTTGGAAGTTTCATCAACATTCTGACCGTTTTGTTTCAAGTACAGTATTATAAATCATCCATCCTCTAGGAAGACACACAACAGAACCCCTCTATTCAAACTGAAGCTGCACAGATGACTAAGTCACAACACTATAAAGAATAAAAGCAAGAATCTGAAACGCAAGTCTTGGAGTGCTGTGTTTGTACCTCTGCTCTAGACAAGCTACTATGTGATCTTATCTCACTAACCCATTGCTTCAAATCACTTCACTAGCCTTTGATTTAGGTATCCAAAAGAATTGAGTTCAATATCTGTCTTAACCAATGAAGGAAATGGTTTGAGATTTATACTTGGTGCGACACAGCCTTTCAGGAAGTGAGTTTGAATCCTATACATGGAAGTATATCAAGGCACCTAACTGAAAGAGCAAAGAGAGACAGCAGATTTAGACTAGGTTCCAGTTTCAACACAGATCTTATGAGGAATGTAGAGAGCAGTCTAGATATTGGTTAGCTTCCGCCGAGTTAAATACAAGTGTGTTCGTGTCCATTTTTATTCAGTCACCCCAGGAATTGAATTAATTGAATTTAGACTAATGTAATGAATCAGCAGAGGTAAAGTGTGTGAACTTGTTCATTATTTGGTGGATGGAAGTAAAACCAAATAGTTTTGTTCTCAAACTAACAAGTTACACAATAACCAAATGAAAAAATGCCACAAAAGGCTATCACTATACAGAAGATCTAAACCAGAATAGTCCAAACTGTTAGGAATAATAGCATCAGTAAAAGCTTTGCTAATTGTGGTGATGGATTCAGGGTCACAAATCACATAACCTCATCTGGGAAAAATATTACAAATCAGCAAAGCCACAGGGAAGTACTTCATGTATGACTGAACACAGAATATTAGGATAAGCTACATGATATACAGTGATGTGTTTGTCAAATAGCATGTCACTATGATTAAAATAAACCAAACCTAAACAATAAAAAACAGAACTTTTGGCTGATGTTATTTTGTACACAATTGCTATGGATAAATGCTTTGGTAGCCTCTGAGAATAAGTATTTATTTTCATACAAATTGGACCCACTTCTAACCAACTACATACATATCATAAAATAAACAGTTCAAACACAGGACTCTCAATAACTCAGACAAATCATACACAACAATAACATCACAAAAAACACAAGGTGTGAAACTCAAACCAAAAGAAAGTTCCAAGTCTTCACTGTCCATCTACTACTCCTATCAGAAGTGACATTCCTGATTAGCTCCGCATCCCGAGGATAAACAAGGGCATTCCTGATTAGCTCCGCATCCCGAGGATAAACAAGGGCATTCCTGATTAGCTCTGCATCCCTGATTAGCTCTGCATCCCGAAGATAAACAAGGGCATTCCTGATTAGGTCTGCATCCAAAGGAGAAACAAGGTCTGTTGTCGACAAAGGGGAAGGTGATACCATTTTAAATGTGATACTGTAATGATGGAAAATGTAATTGGTCCTTCCCCCCCCAAAATATGATAAAACATGCTCTGCATTTACGTTCAGCCCCCCCCCCCCACACACACACACGTCTATGTGCATACCGGGGCTCACATACAGCAGAGCACATCCAATAGGATTCACTTAACCAATCCAAGCATGCATTCCTTCTCCTGAGCAGGAAATAATCCACATTTCTCAGCCCAAGGAGGAGAGAGAGTGCCATGGAAATAGATACAGAGAGCTAAAGAAACCACATTCTGTCTCAAAGGTCCTGAAGAATTGTGTAGTCCCTGACAGAGATAGTCTCAGAAAAAACATTCAATCACAATGATCAAAACCTTATGATGTTGCACTGAAGTATGCTTAGATGGCCTATATGTTAGTTTCATGATTGATAGATGACTTTCTGGTGAAATCACATACCTAGAGGCCATGGGGGGTATGAGCCAGCTCATTACACATCTGAGCCAACGGGATATTTTGTCAGCAGCAGAGGGGGCAGGGAGAAGGCAGATTAGCCAACAATCTTGTTTCCCTTGAGATTACTTAAAAAAAAAAATCTTCCTTCCTATGCACTTTACTGATAAATCCTTGTTAGTTTCCCTAAATAAAAAAAATGTGTTTAAGGCAGAGAGCAGGGGAATCCTGACTGAGTGTCTCCTTCAGGATGTTTATCCTTCACTTCTATTTCCTCTAGCCTCTTAGTTAGAGACCCCTGTTATATTTTTCCCTGTCCCTCCAACCCTTGATTTGTCATGGTATAGGCAGCTAGATTCCGATTTTTGTCGGAGTGGATGGTCGGGGGGCCGGAACATAATGATAATTTGTACACTGCAAATTGAGTCACAACTAGCCTAAAAAGAGATTGTAGTTTTGAGAATGACACAAATATTAATTTTCACTAAGTCTGCTGCCTCAGTTTGTATGATGGCAATTTGCATATACTCCAGAATGTTATGAAGAGTGATCAGATGAATTGCAATTCATTGCAAAGTCCCTCTTTGCCATACAAATGAACTGAATCCCCCAAAAACATTTCCACTGCATTTCAGCCCTGCCACAAAAGGAGCAGCTGACATGTCAGTGATTCTCTTGTTGACACAGGTGTGAGTGTTGAC
Source organism: Salvelinus sp. IW2-2015 (assembly GCF_002910315.2). Lineage (NCBI taxonomy): Eukaryota > Metazoa > Chordata > Actinopteri > Salmoniformes > Salmonidae > Salvelinus > Salvelinus sp. IW2-2015. Next base: position 33,285,171 of record NC_036851.1, on the reverse strand, counting down.
GAGGACAAGGCTGGAGATCACTCCGTCACTCCGTCACTCCGTCATGCTGATTGAGTTTGAATAACAGACTGGAAGCTTCAAAAGGAGGGTGGTGCTTGGAATCATTGTTCTTCCTCTGCCAACCATGGCTACATGCAAGGAAACACGTGCCGTCGTCATTGCTTTGCACAAAAAGGGCTTCACAGGCAAGGACATTGGTGCCAGTAAGATTGCACCCAAATCAACCATTTATCGGATCATCAAGAACTTCAAGGAGAGCGGTTCAATTGTTGTGAAGAAAGCTTCAGGGCGTCCAAGAAAGTCCAGCAAGCGCCAGGACCGTCTCCTAAAGTTTATTCAGCTGCGGGTTCGGGGCACCACCAGTACAGAGCTTGCTCGGGAATGGCAGCAGGCAGGTGTGAGTGCATCTGCACGCACAGTGAGGCAAAGACTTTGAGGCTGGCCTGGTGTCAAGAAGGGCAGCAAAGAAGCCACTTCTCTCCAGGAAAAACATCAGGGACAGACTGATATTCTGCAAAAGGTACAGGAATTGGACTGCTGAGGACTGGGGTCATTTTCTCTGATGAATCCCCTTTCCGATTGTTTGGGGCATCCGGAAAAAAGCTTGTCCGGAGAAGATAAGGTGAGCGCTACCATCAGTCCTGTGTTGTGCCAACAGTAAAGCATCCTGAGACTAGAGGTCGACCGATTATGATTTTTCAACGCCGATACCGATTATTGGAGGACCAAAAAATCCGATACCAATTAAAATCGGCCGATTTTTAAAATGTATTTGTAATAATGACAATTATAACAATACTGAATGGAATGAACACTTTTATTTTAACTTAATACATCAATAAAATCAATTTAGCCTCAAATAATTAATGAAACATGTTCAATTTGGTTTAAATAATGCAAAAACAAAGTGTTGGAGAAGAAAGTAAAAGTGCATTGTGCCATGTAAGAAAGCTAACGTTTAAGTTCCTTGCTCAGAACATGAGAACATATGAAAGCTGGTGGTTCCTTTTAACATGAGTCTTCAATATTCCCAGGTAAGAAGTTTTAGGTTGTAGTTATTAGGACTATTTCTCTCTATACCATTTGTATTTCATATACCTTTGACTATTGGATGTTCTTATAGGCACTTTAGTATTGCCAGTGTAACAGTATAGCTTCCGTCCCTCTCCTCGCTCCTACCTGGGCTCGACCCAGGAACACAACGACAACATCCACCCTCGAAGCAGCGTTACCCATGCAGAGCAAGGGGAATAACTACTCCAAGTCTCAGAGCGAGTGACGTTTGAAACGCTATTAGCGCGCACCCCGCTAACTAGCTAGCCATTTCACATCGGTTACACCAGCCTAATCTTGGYAGTTGATAGGCTTGAAGCACAGCGAAGAGCTGCTGGCAAAACGCACGAAAGTGCTTTTTGAATGAATGCTTACGAGCATGCTGCTGCCTACCACCGCTCAGTCAGACTGCTCTATCAAATCATAGACTTAGTTATAACATAATAACACACAGAAATACGAGCCGTAGGTCATTAATATGGTCGAATCCGTAAACTATCATCTCGAAAACAAAACATTTATTCTTTCAGTAAAATAAGGAAACGTTCCGTATTTTATCTAACGGGTGGCATCCATAAGTCTAAATATTCCTGTTACATTGCACAACCTTCAATGTTGTCATAATTACGTAAAATTCTGGCAAATTAGGCAGCCCAAACTGTTGCATATACCCTGACTCTGCGTGCAATAAACGCAAGAGAACATACAATTTCACCTGGTTAATATTGCCTGCTAACCTGGATTTTTTTAGCTAAATATGCAGGTTTAAAAATATATACTTCTGTGTATTGATTTTAAGAAAGGCATTGATGTTTATGGTTGGGTACACATTGGAGCAATGATACGCACCGCATCGATTATATGCAACGCAGGACACGCTAGATAAACTAGTAATATCATCAACCATGTGCAGTTAAATAATGATTAAATAAAGGTGTAAAAAAAAWTTAAAATCAAAATCGGTGTCCAAAAATACCGATTTCCGATTGTTATGAAAACTTGAAAATCGGCCCTAATTAAATCGGCCATTCCGATTAATCGGTCGACCTCTACCGGAGACCATTCATGTGTGGGGTTGCTTCTCAGCCAAGGGAGTGGGCTCAATCACAATTTTGKTTAAGAACACAGCCATGAATAAAGAATGGTCCCAACACATCCTCCGAGAGCAACTTCTCCCAACCATCCAGGAACCGTTTGGTGACGAACAATACCTTTTCCAGCATGATGGAGCACCTTGCCATAAGGCAAAAGTGATAACTAAGTGGCTCGGGGAACAAAACATCGATATTTTGGGTCCATGGCCAGGAAACTCCCCAGACCTTAATCCCATTGAGAACTTGTGGTCAATACTCAAGAAGTGGGTGGACAAACAAAACCCCACCAATTCTGACAAACTCCAAGCATTGATTATGCAAGAATGGGCTGCCATCAGTCAGAATGTGGCCCAGAAGTTAATTGACAGCATGCCAGGGTGGATTGCAGAAGTCTTGAAAAAGAAGGGTCAACACTGCAAATATTGACTCCTTGCATCAACTTCATGTAATTGTCAATAAAAGCCTTGGACACTTATGAAATGCTTGTAATTATACTTCAGTATTCCATAGTAACATCTGACAAAAATATCTAAAGACACTGAAGCAGCAAACTTTGTGGAAAATAATATTTGTGTCATTCTCAAAACTTTTGGCCACGACTGTACATTGAGACACGATCACAGCTCTCTTTTTTCTTTGTGGGAATACTTGAACAGATTTCCTAAATTCAACAGATTCTTAGCTGAATTCCTGGTGATTTTAGTATTTTTTCGACAAAAAAACAAAAATCACCCCAAAATTGCTAAAAGCTTTAGGGGGCCAAAAAAACACTTGCGGGCTGGTTTTGGCTCGTGGGCCACCTGTTGCCAACCTCCTGCCCTATACCCGTCTACTGGTGCTGGTGTCATATCTCCCTAATCCCTGCTTTGTCATAGGCTCTTCCCCTCCTCTTACTATCTTATAGGCACCCTATTCCCTTTACAGTGCACTACTTTTGACCAGGGCCCATAGAGAARAGGGTAGCATTTGGGATGCAACTGTAGAGTTACAGCATCCCCTGCTCCCTCCTCTACTCAGTTCAGGTCAGTCTGAAGTCTCCCCTCTGCTCTCCACCACCCTCAGCCGGGTCATAGTATCTCCTCCACCCCGTGGGCGAAGATCATGACCAGGCCTGGCTCCAGGATCATGTCCTCACCCATATGCTGGTTCTCACAGGCCATCACCACCACTGCCTGTTTCCCGGGGATACGCTTGGCCACGTAATTCTCATAGTAGCGCCGGTTCATCTGCCGCGTCTCCAGCGTGGCCAGGCCGGTGGGCCAGTTCCTCTCGTGGGCGTTCTCGATCAGGTCGTTGACAATGGAAGGCGGGCAGCCGCTGTCGATGAGCGAGCGCTTGATGACCGCCTGGAGGACAGCGTCTGGTGTCGAGATCATGCCGCCCCAGCGGGTGACACGCGCTGGCTGGAGGGAGTTCACCCACCTAGGAGGGAAAGTAGAGGAGAGGATGAAAGGGGGGACTGGGATATTATGATGGCTATTTTAATCATGTAATAACAACTAGATGTGTCCTAATAAGTAGTTATTATAATCATATAAAAATGGGACAATAAACCCGGAAATGATCAGCACAGGCATTTTGCTGATATCGTTCATTACAATAAGTATCCTATACTTGAGGAATGTGAAGTTTGAAATAAAATAAGTTGATGGCTAGCACAACCATCAAACTAATAGCTAGAAATAATTTAAGGGAAAAAAAACAAAAACTGGTGCACATTAATGTTATAAACTTATTGTTCCATTTATCGTTATCGCATCAATTCAAGCAATTTATTACATATCGCACAGCTCTATAATTATCACTTTAATTATGCCTAAAAAAGGTGGAAAATGACACAGCGTAGTAAGTTAAACTGTCTGATTGTAAAGTGTTCTGTGCAATTGAGTATTGCACCACAGTGCTTGATAATCCACTCACTCTAGGATCTCATTGTACTCAATGGTCTCCTCGAGGTTCTGCAGGTTGGGGTTGGCACTGCGGATGGCTCTCATGTACGCCTTCAACAGCTGGATGTCCCGTTTCTGGAGGCAGAGAAGAGACATCACACTGGGCTTACAGACCCCGCTGCCGCAACATCACACAAACACTTGTATGTACAAGCACTGACACACACGCGTGAAAGCATACATTCACTTACTCACGCATACACAAACACACCCTGACGCACACACACGTATAACTGCAGACACACACCTGCTCTGCTAGCTGGTGCTTGTGTTCAGCAGTAGTCTTGTCCAGGTCGGTGACCTTGCCCTGCTGTTGCTGCACCACGCTGCGCAGATGTTTGATGCAGTTGTGGCTGGGTACCTCGTCTTTAGGCATCTCCAGTCTGAAGAGACGTAGGGAGGACATAACAGCTGATCAACAGTCTTATAGCTCAGCCGACTCACCTACAGCCCCACAAAACTACAACCTTTAGTCAATACCCTACCCCCACAGCCCTGTTGACCCACTAACCCAGAGCTACTGTAGTAGCACCACTCGCCTACAGCAGAGTTTCCCAATGCGATTCTTGCCCCACTCGTGGGGTTGTGCTCATGCTCCCTCATATAGATGAAGTTTACAGTTTCACAGCTTTGCCTACATAATTTATATAAAGGATTAACAAAACATGCGCTAAAATAGAGCCTTTAGGAACCCCTTTGTTGGAGCCAACCCCACTCACCCGCAGCCCTGCTCGCACTGGAAGGGCCTCTTGGGGTTGTGCTGGCAGTCCCTGAGGTGCGACTGCAGCTGGTCGAGGCGCAGCACGGCGATGCAGCCGAAGCCGGCGTTGTCGCAGGTGATCTGCAGCTTGGATAGCATGTTGCGCATGATGCGGGGCACGGGGCGCAGGTGGGCCAGTGTCACCACGCTGCGGTCCACGGGGCATATCTGCTGCTGAGAGAACCACTGGGTGATGCAGGCATTGCAGAAGGCGTGCTCGCAGTGAGGGGCCTAAGGATGGAAGGAATGTCACACACGTAGGAAGAAAAGGGACAGCAAACAAAGACCCGCTCCGGTGAAAAAGCACTCGTTAGAAATATATTTTCAGTTGATAATATAAAATGTATAATATGACAATTTTGTTGAGAGACATTGCGATTCAAATATCAAATTATTGGAATGACTAGAGGTAGGGTTGGGCGATATTGCCTAAAAATCATATCTCGATTTTTCCAAACTTATGGGCGATTCACGGAATACACTGGGTGTACAAAAAATAACACCTGTCCTTTCCATGACATAGACTGACCAGGTGAATCAAGGTGAAAGCTATGATCTCTTATTGATGTCACTTGTTAAATCCACCTCAATCAGTGTAGATGAAGGAGAGGAGGTTAAAGATGGATTTTTAAGCCTTGAGACAGAATGGACAACACAAAAGATTTAAGTGGCCTTGAACGGGGTATAGTAATAGGTACCAGGCGCTCCGGTTTGAGTGTGTCAAGAACTGCAACGCCGCTAGGTTTTTCACGCTCAACAGTTTTCCGTGTGGACTAAGAATGGTCCACCACCCTAAGGACACCCCACCAGCTTTACACAACTGTGGGAAGCTTTGGAGTCAACATGGGCCAGCATTCCTGGGGAATGCTTGACACCTTCTAGAGTCCATGCCCGATGAATTGTGACTGTTCTGTGGGCAAAAGGGGGTGCAATTCAATATTAGGAAGGTGTTCCTAATGTTTTGTACACTCAGTACAAGCTTTGTTGTACAATTAAAATGGTAAAATACACTGCATTTAAAACAGTCAACAATAATTCATGAATGCAGGGCTTGTGAAATTATATCTAGGCTAAATGTAAGCCTTCAACAACCGTAAGACCCACTAATAATTAAAAATAATTTAATCAGCTTTTTTGCAATAATCACTGATCTGAAAATGTATTTTTGTTACAAATTTAACCAGAACCATGAATTATGCGCATTCACCAATAATGACTAACTTCTTGTAGCAGGCATTGTAGAAAATTAACACAGGTCTCATAAACAATCTCAAGCCCACATGCTAGTGAGTTGCCAGGTAATCTTTATGTTTAAAGTCTAGCCAACCTGTATCTATTTGCTAGCTAACAAGGTAGGACAGTTCAATTGTTATGAACGCACCCTTCTGTACGTCTCCAACTGTTTAAACAGCATGCTAGCCTCTTCACTTTGTTCAGATGCTGAAATCAAGTGGCCTACCTTATTTATCAGAATGAGAACGATTTAAAATGCTGCTAGTGGTAAGTGGTACAGCAATGCACGCGCAACAAACTAAGTATTCATTTTCCAGAATCAATGTTCATTGATACTCGTTATAAACATAAGGGTATCGTTAGAAACGTTCACTTCTCCTTTCTTACAGTCAAATAATGTCTCCATGTGTTTCGGTGTCCATATGACCCATTCTGTTGGACCAAACCTCAAATGCAAATAGCGAGTTGAAACCGCATGTCACAGAGGAAGAAGCGATCGCTCCTCTTTGTTATTGTTGTAAGTGGCAGAGGGAGGGGCTTGTTGTGTGGGGGACGGGCTTGTGTGTGTGTGTGTGTGTGTGTGTAAATGGGAAGGTGCACACAGCACAGAAAGAGTGGAGGAGACGAGACCAAAAAGAAAACATGAGAACAAACTGACATGTTTATAAATAAAAACATGATTCTTGCAATACAGGCCTTTGGAATACCGTGCAAAACCATACATTTCAATGAATTCGATATATTGCCCAGCCCTAACCAGAGGCAGAGAGCATGATAAAAATCTAAAGCCATTGAAAGAGGGAGTTACAGGTTACATTGGTGTATAGCAGTTCTGCTGTGGGTGAAGTGCTCATCAACGCAGGGGTGACAGTACTGATGACATCAGTGCGTGATGCTAAGCTAGCGACGGGCCGGCTAGTTTCTGCTGGCTTCAATTGCCATTCCCACTACAGTTCCTGGGTGTGGCAGGAAGAAAGCTACTGGTAGCAATGAATCCCCCAGATACRGAACCTTCTTGCCCTCTGTTCCCCATGCAGTCCCTGGGTAAGTTCCAAATGGCATCCTATTCCCTATATAGTGCACTACTTTTGACCAAGGCCCTGGTAAAAAGTAGTGCATTATAGGGAATAGGGTGCCATTCCAGACACAATCCTAGTTCTGATTCTTCCCATCTCAGTGGGGTTCTGTGCTGCAAAGCTGCTGATTCACACTGGGGCCCCAGAGGGAGTATAAATTATCATCACACAGCTGAGTGCAGATGCAAGCAAACTGAATTCCAATTCTTCCCTCTCAGTATACTATGTCCACACTCCAGTACTGCTGCAAGCATTCTGCACAAAGTCCAAGGACAGCTCTGAATGCATAGGCTACATTGACTGGAAGTGACACTGAACGGTCACACTAGCTCCTTGCTGAATTAACCTACCAACACATGTGCCCACAGACACAGATGCAATTTTTTATTTTACCTTTATTTAACCAGGTAGGCTAGTTGAGAACAAGTTCTCATTTGCAACTGCGACCTGGCCAAGATAAAGCATAGCAGTGTGAACAGACAACACAGAGTTACACATGGAGTAAACAATAAACAAGTCAATAACATGGTAGAAAAAAAGAGAATCTATATACAATGTGTGCAAAAGGCATGAGGAGGTAGGCAATAAATCGAATAATTACAATTTAGCAGATTAACACTGGAGTGATAAATGAGCAGATGATGATGTGCAAGTAGAGTACTGGTGTGCAAAAGAGCAGAAAAGTAAATAAATAAAAGCAGTATGGGGGGTGAGGTAGGTAAATTGGGTGGGCTATATACCGATGGACTATGTACAGCTGCAGCGATCGGTTAGCTGCTCAGATAGCAGATGTTTAAAGTTGTTGAGGGAGATAAGTCTCCAACTTCAGAGATTTTTAAAATTCGTTCCAGTCGCAGGCAGCAGAGAACTGGAAGGAAAGGCGTCCAAATGAGGTTTTGGCTTCAGGGATGATCAGTGAGATACACCTGCTGGAGCGCGTGCTACGGGTGGGTGTAGCGATCGTGACCAGTGAACTGAGATAAGGCGGCACTTTACCTAGCATAGCCTTGTAGATGACCTGGAGCCAGTGGGTCTGACGACGAACCTTTGGGATTCTCTTCGACACGACCACGGTCTGGTCTGCAGACGAATACCCATCCGCTGTGCCCTCAACCGGCCTCCGTCTGAGCAGACCCCTCCGTCTGAGCAGACCACCCCCGGGCTACTAACTTTAAACGCCGCGTGTACGCGTAGTGGCGGCTTCCCTGCTCCATCTACACGGCTGCCCCCTGGACACTATGATCACTTGGCTACATAGCTGATGCCTGCCGGACTGTCCATTAATTCACGGTACTCATTCTGTTTATTTTGTGTTTACCTGTCGGCTCTGTGTTTTAACTCAGGCTCTGTGTGTAGTTAATCGACCCTCTCTGCTAGTCGTCGCCATTTTTACCTGCGTTGCTGTGTTAGCTGACAGCTACTGTTATCTCACCTGTTGTTTTAGCTAGCTCTCCCAATCAAGACCTGCAATCACTTTATGCTTACTGTATGTCTCTCTCAAATATCAATATGCCTTGTATACTGTTGTTCAGGTTAGTTATCATTGTTTTGGTTTGCAATGGACCCGTAGTTCCACTCTCCGTACCTCTGATACCTCTTTGTCCCACCTCCACACATGCGGTGACTCACCCATTGAGACCAGCTGTCCAGAGATACAACCTCTCTTATATCACCAGTGCCTGGTTGCCTCCGCTGTACCCGTGCCCCACATACCTGTCTGCACATTATGCCCAGAATCTATTCTACCACGCCCATAAATCTGCTCCTTTATTTCCTTGTCCCCAACGCTCTAGGCGACCATTGATAGCCTTTAGCCGCACCCTCATCCTACTACCTTCTCTGTTCCTCGGGTGATGTGGAGGTAAACCAGGCCCTGCATGTCCCAGGCACCCTCATTGTTTGACTTCTGTGATCGAAAAAGCCTTGGCTCATGCATGTCAACATCAGAAGCCTCCTCCCTAAGTTTGTCTTACTCACCGCGTTAGCACACTCTGCCACCCTGATGTCCTTGCCGTGTCTGAATCCTGGTTAGGAAGGCACCAAAGATTCTCAGATTTCCATACCCAACTATACACTTCCGTCAAGATAGAAACGCCAAAGGGGGGGAGTTGCAATCTACTGCAGAGATAGCCTGCAAAGTTCTGCATACTTTCCAGGTCTATGCCCAAACAGTTCGAACTTCTAATTTAAAAAATTAATCTCTCCAGAATAAGTCTTCTCACTGTTGCCCGCCGCTACCGACCCCCCTCAGCTCCCAGCTGTGCCCTGGCACCATCTGTGAATTGATCGCTCCCCATCTAGCTTCAGAGTTTGTTTGTTAGGTGACCTAAACTGGGATATGCTTAACACCCCGGCAGTCCTACAATCTATGCTAGATGCCCTCAATCTCCACATCATCAAGGAACCCACCAGGTACAACCCTAATAAATCCGTAAACATGGGCACCCTAATAGACATTATCCTGACAACTTGCCCTCCAAATACACCTCTGCTGTCTTCAATCAAGATCTCAGCGATCACTGCCTCATTGCCTGTATCCGCTACGGGTCCGCGGTCAAACGACCACCCCTCATCACTGTCAAACGCTCCCTAAAACATTCTGCGAGCAGGCCTTTCTAATCGCCTGGCCGGGTACCCTGGAAGGATATTGACCTCATCCCGTCAGTTGAGGATGCCTGGTCATTCTTTAAAGTTACTTCCTCACCATATTAGAAGCATGCTCCGTCAAAAAATGCAGAACTAAGAACAGATATAGCCTTGGTTCACTCCAGACCTGACTGCCCTCGACCAGCACAAAAACATCCTGTGGCGAACTGCAATAGCATGAAGAGCCCCCGCGATATGCAACTGTTCAGGGAAGTAAGGAACAATACACGCAGTCAGTCAGGAAAGCAAAGGCCAGCTTTTTCAAGCAGAAATTTGCGTCCTGTAGCTCTAACTCCAAAAAGTTCTGGGTACTTGTAAAGTCCATGGAGAACAAGAGACCTCCTCCCAGCTGCCCACTGCACTGAGGCTAGGTAACACGGTCACCACCGATAAATCGTGATAATCGAAAACTTCAACAAGCATTTCTCAACGGCTGGCCATGCCTTCCTCCTGGCGACTCCAACCTTGGCAAACAGCCCCGCCCCCCCGCTGCTACTCGCCCAAGCCTCCCAGCTTCTCCTTCCCAAATCCAGATAGCAATGTTCTGAAAGAGCTGGAAAACCTGGACCCATACAAATCAGCTGGCTTGACAATCTGGACCCTATTTCTGAAACTGTCCGCCGCCATTGTCGCACCCCCTATTCCGCCTGTTCAACCTCTCCTTCGTATCATCTGAGATCCCAGGGTTGGAAAGCTGCCGCGGTCATCCCCCTCTTCAAAGGGGAGACACCCTGGACCCAAACTGTTACAGACCTATATCCATCCTGCCCTGCCTATCTATGGTCTTCGAAAGCCAAGTCAACAAACAGATCACTGCCATCTCGAATCCCACCGTACCTTCTCCGCTGTGCAATCCGGTTTCCGAGCCGGTCACGGGTGCACCTCAGCCACGCTCAAGGTACTAAACGATATCATAACCGCCATCGATAAAAGACAGTACTGTGCAGCCGTCTTCATCGACCTGGCAAGGCTTTCGACTCTGTCAATCACCATATTCTTATCGGCAGACTCAGTAGCCTCGGTTTTCTAATGACTGCCTTGCCTGGTTCACCAACTACTTTGCAGACAGAGTTCAGTGTGTCAAATCGGAGGGCATGTTGTCGGTCCTCTGAGTCTCTATGGGGGTACCACAGGGTTCAATTCTCGGGCCGACTCTTTTCTCTGTATATATCAATGAGTTGCTCTTGCTGCGGGCGATTCCCTGCCACCTCTACGCAGACGACACCATTCTGTATACTTCTGGCCCTTCCTTGGACACTGTGCTATCTAACCTCCAAACGAGCTTCAATGCCATACAACACTCCTTCCGTGGCTCCAACTGCTCTTAAACGCTAGTAAACCAAATGCATGCTTTTCAACCGTTCGCTGCCCGCACCCGCACGCGACTAGCATCACCACCCTGGACGGTTCCGACCTAGAATATGTGGACAACTATAAATACCTAGGTGTCTGGCTAGACTGCAAACTCTCCTTCCAGACTCATATCAAACATCTCCAATCCAAAATCAAATCGAGTCGGCTTTCTATTTCGCAACAAAGCCTCCTTCACTCACGCCGCCAAACTTACCCTAGTAAAACTGACTATCCTACCGATCCTCGACTTCGGCGATGTCATCTACAAAATAGCTTCCAATACTCTACTCAGCAAACTGGATGCAGTTATCACAGTGCCATCCGTTTTGTTACTAAAGCACCTTATACGACCCACCACTGCGACCTGTATGCCCTAGTCGGCTGGCCCTCGCTACATGTTCGTCGTCAGACCCTGGCTCCAGGTCATCTACAAGGCT